>NC_059159.1:106667582-106866100 GCF_019923935.1 Bubalus bubalis | reverse complement strand
ATAATCCCAACCTCATAAATTGCTGGGAAGATGAAAATATTAGTACAGTGCCTGACAAATAGAAAGGCATTCAATAAATGTTAGATATTCATATTATTGCCAGCAATGTATTTGTCATTACAATTAATGTCCTATATAGTAAGAACTACAGTTTATATCTTTATAGACCACCACTGTACTTAAACATCTTCGAGCAAAGGTGATATTATATAAAGTTTGGCTGAATTATTCTGTAGTTTCTGACAATGGAAACTCAAGGTATATAGAATATTTGTCCTTGAAACATAGAAAAAAGGGCTTTTGAACTAAAGAAATCTCTTCAAAGTTGCCCCCAATTTTGATCAAGTTAATTCCAATAAATGTGTCACTGATGGAGAAAGGAATCTGAGAGGGCCTCACAGGTAAGAGATGCCTGCCCATAGTTGCTCACAGGTAAAATGAGGTCAGATTAGATCAGTGTTTCCCCAAGGGTTTTCCGCAGAACATGAGTGCCTTCCAAATGCTGCACAAACAAGCATTTCACAGTGAAGTAACTTTTAAAAATCCTGCATGCTGTATCTCATTCTTGGAGTTTCCTGATGTGTGTTTTCATACTGAAACCTCTGAAAGGTTCTGCAAAAAGAGATACGACTTTAATGTTTTGGTTTTTTTTTTTAAAAACCTGCACTTTGCAACCTAAACCCACACAACCAGTTTGCTTGGGGAAAGAGACTCAGACTCAGACTTTGGGACTGCAGCTGGTGACAATCTCCTCCCCCTTCCTGTGTCCTCAGTGGGCTAGGTCAGGGATAAATACTTTGTCCCGATTCTAAGGGGCTGGTCACCCCTTTGCGCTGAATCACAATTTCTCTACAGTGTGTCACAGTGAAACGCGTCCTGTTTGCCTGTAGGTGCCTTCCAGCCTCCTCTGAGTCTCCAGGGCAAGTCCTCTCACTGAGAATTCTTAGCCTGAAACAGAGGCTGCTGGTATCCTTTCTTCCCCTTGGGATTTCCTTGTTCTCAAAAAGGTGTCAGTTGCCATCTTCCTGTAGAGACTATGCTAGCGGCTCAGCTACATCAGCCTTTCCCAAAAGGGAATTTGGGTAAAATCAGTCTTGAAACATTTCAGACTTTCTCCACCCTCTTATAGATTCACAAAGCATATTAGCATATGAAAGACTCCATGAAGTTCCACAGGAAAAAAACCTATTTAACTTTAACCCAGCACTTCTAAATTTTATTTGACCCTGGGGTCCATTTCCAAATCATCTATTAAGAGATCAAGGTCATCAATATTCCATGAAACTCTTTAGCTTTCTGGGGTCCCTTCCAGCCATATCATTCTATGATTTGCTTTTTTACTTATGAGACATTAAAAGATTAATTCCTATCAGGCTTCCATTTAAGAACTTATCAGAATATGCAAACAGGAGCAGGTAAAACTGCCCAGTTTTTAAAAAATATCCTTGAATGGTTTTGAGACTTAAAATGAATTTTACATACATACATATATATATACATATACATTTACATATAATTTTATTTTCTGCCCCACGCCTAATCTCCTGGCTGACAGGAAAGGCAGGCACACATGTCTGGCCCTTAGTAGTTCTATATTCCTACTGAGTCTGCTTCTGTGCACACAGGGCATGCTAAATACATGCAGTAGACTCACTGACTCCAACAGCAGAAGAAATGCCAAAAGTACAGGACTAGAGGCAGAAAAAGCAGGTGGAAAATGTCATGAGGCAGTCCTCTAAGGAAGCGCTAGTGCCCTTTTAAATCTACCCAACAACTTCTGGTGAGTGGGGAAAGTTAGTTACACATTTCTCCTAAAACACTACCTTCCACTAAGCCTTCTGTCCCCCAACAAATGAAATAACACACACTAATTCCAACAGAACTTACTGCTTCTCTACTTCCTTCAGTATAAGACCACTAAGTGAATAGTGATGGAAAGGCGCATGTCACATGTGTATCTTATAAATGTTTGTGCAGTTGTCTCTGATTTCTCACATTTGGGCTTCAAAACTCTGTTTCCCACCTTCATAAGCAACCACCCACATGACCTTGGACAAGTTGTTTACTCTCTCCAAAGCTCAGTTTCTGAATCTGTAAAATGGACACAATACTACCTACATTCTAGGGTTTATGACCATACTCAAAAATCTAATATGTAAAAACTGCTTAGCACAGGGCCTAGAATATTTTAAGGGCATAATAAGTGCTTGATGTAATTATTGTGATTATTATATTAATATTACTATCAATAAAGTAAGTATCACTGATATTATAATCATTACTATAATAACTACTACAATTATTATTACTATAATAATTTTTTAATCTTTGTATCAGATAGTATTGTCTTTGAGGCAACAATATACTATGTCTGAATAACCTTTATAGGACAGTATCTGTATGAGATCACATGCAAATCAGGAAACTAGGGTTAAGGATGAAAAAAACTATTCTTATTGATCCTTAAATGTGCAAAAAGAGCCATCAGCCTCACACACGGAACTCCAGTTCCTCTGGAGTTTGTTTTTGGAGGTAACCACAGGATGCTTCAGTTCAGTTCAGTTCAGTTCAGTCTCTCAGTCATGCTTAAGAACACTGAAATGCTGTTTATAAATCTCCTGAGACCAGCACAAGCAGGTGATTGGCTTAACCAATGCAGATGTGGTCTCTTGACTGCTGCATGCCCTGGCCTCAACTTTGAAAAACACTTAATGTTAACTAACTTGTAAAAATGGTGGTTTGGGGAAAGCAAAAGTTTTCATTTTAATTCAGTTTTACCTAAAAATAATAGGCCTCTGATCTGTCAAGAATAAAGATACCATTTCCATGTGTCCCCCTTTAATATCTAGGAATAACAATGATTACAGTCACAGATTATTTAAAACTTTAGAAAGAATTTTATCAAAGTTCTTAATTCTATAAAAGGCAAAAAAAAAGCGTACTTTTCTAGAGGAATCTCAATACTTTTCAGCAGATGAATTTTGTTTTTAAAGGCTTCAAAAAGGAACACAATTTAGATCTTTATTAAAAAGAAAATGTATACTCCAAGTTTTACTTACATTATATTGCAATAGTTGTTTGCGATCACAGCCTATACCAAATATTCCTCTGGTGGTTTTTATGTTTGGGTTTTAGAAAGGGACCCCCCTCCCATACATGGCTAATCTCTGAATAAATATTTTAATATTCCTATGTAGTCATTTTTAAAAAGCAATTTTATATCCATCTATTTCATGGAGCTAAATAACATGGCTTGCCATATAAGCCTTCTGAATGAGTCTGCATGACTGATAGTGAAATACTGTGTTATCAGGACCTATCAATTTGATGCCATCCTCAAGTCCCTCTAGCTCAGCCGAGGTTCAACTCAGGTTTTACTCACCCACTTAACCAGGAACCACTGTGCCTAATAATTCTATATACCCTGACAGGTCAGTTTTCTCCATGAGATTCTTTCAGCCTTTCTCTCATTTCCTCAGAGCACATCTACAAAGGACACATATTTGAAAAGTAACTCAACCAAATAGAGAAACAATGTACATGACCATGATCATTGCAGTTTAACCTAGAGTTTTCTGGACATGCTGTTTTAACCCAAAAGTGGTGTCAGTGGTTAGCATTTCATAGCCTAAAATATAGTTCCCAACTTCCCAAGGGTATCTTCATTGTTCTGGCATTTTTCTTCACCCTGTTTCTAGTATTTCCTTGAAAGCCAGAAAGTAGTCACTTTTCATTTATCATGGAATTGATTTTTCCAACTTTCAGTAGGAGCCAAGATCAACCCAGAGGTTTGTAGTCAACAACAATTCTCTTCGTGTATCTGAGATCCCCCAACAAGTGTGACTGACTCGGGGACACTGCTCATAACAGCAGCTCAGAGCTCAACAGTAACCTTCCATCACTGACCTGCCAGGTATCAACAGAGGGTGTTCTTCTCTTTCACTGTATCCAAACTTCTGACAGGTATTAATCATTGGGATTCAAGAGTGAGAAGACAGACTTTCTGAGAATTCTTAGAAATTCCAGAATTCATGTCAGTATTCTGTAATTCTCATAGCACTTGTACTTACATGTTTCTTAAAAATATTAAGTGACCATAATAATGAGCAGAGAATAATTTTTCCGTGATAGGACTGTATGAAAAGTTTTCATGGTCTTCTGTTTAAAGATATAATACCAAAAGTATGGATTTTGGTATTTAATAATAAAAAGTATTATTATTATAATTAACCAACAAATTGCAATGAGATTATAAAATCCAGTACTATGTAAAAATGATCTCTACCCGATACACACAAGATAATAGAAAACATTAAAAAGAAATGAACATTAACAAAAAATGGTGCTAAATAAAAATAATTTTTAAATTGGAAGATAATTCCACAAACATTCAAAGACTCTTATTCTTTAAATGAAATTTTTAACCCCATAAAGCATCAAATGTTTTTTCCAATAGAATTCAAGTAATATTTGAAGGCAAGGTCAAGAGTACTACAGAGAAGCAAATGTCAGAATGGTCAATTTAAGGATGTATCTTGCTTCCAATACCTGGTATGTCTTAGAACACCACAGGATTGTAAAAAGTATCTTAGACCTATAAACTTACTAATATTTATCTGTAAGAATAATGCACTGTTGGCAGTGGACAGAGCCATGAACACACTTAGAGCAGAAGATGCAGTAAAGTCTCACTGATGCTTCCCTTCCACTGCTCATGTCCTTGTTCCCAGAAATGCTGACCTTGACCTTTGATCCTACACAGCAGTATTTCCTGCTTTTGCTTTCAACTTGAAGTCAGTGAATTTCTTCAAATAAGTAATGGACTTTTAAGCTTTAATTCTCACAGGAGAACTGTAACATTTCTTCCAATTTTTTTTTCAACCGATTTTTCTCAGAATCTAGAATTTTGGAGTCCATTTAAATTTCCCTCAGAAATGCCAGAAAGGAATCCCCAAATGGACAAGTGTTTTTCCCTATATTCCTTTTCAGAAGAAGCCATAAACATAAGAGATTTCCTTCTCATCTCCAAATTTTCTCTGCTCACTATGGTTGTCACCTCTTTAGATGCCTTGCTTGCTCACAATTTCTCCTCCTCTGGGAACAGCCCCAAAACCGTGGACAAGTTCTTGGTGGTTATTTCCTTTCTGTATCACCCTGCATTCCTGACCATATACAGGATGTTGACTAGGAAGGACAGCTGGCCCAACTGGATTCTCTTTACTGTCTCTGGAACTTGAATACTGGAACCCAGACACACAGAAACTGGGGGCCACTGTGGCCATATTGATATTGATGACAGGTGTGGGAGCAACAGAATCTATATCTACCTGTTGCTTAGATCCCAGAACTTGGCCTGAATGCTCTTTCCCAGTCACGAGGTACTTAAGACGTCCCAAGGTTCTTCATGAAATCCCTCCCTGGTTTAAGCTAGCCAAAATTAGTTTCTGCTGCTTTCAGTCAGAAGAACCTTAGCTAATACATCATTATTCCTTGGCCCAGTTCCTCTAATTTTTCAGAAAAAGAAGGAAAAAGTGACAACATAAGATACCATTTATCTAACATTTGGAAACACACAAAGGAATACTCTGTTCAGTTTATTATGCACACGTACGTAGAATGAGCAAACTGTGAACAGTGTGCATGTCTATATCAAGATCATGATTGCCTTGAGAGGCAAGGGAGACATGGGCCAGGAAGAGGCCTGAAGAGGAGCTTCAACAGTTATGGTAATGCTTGATTTCCAGGTGACAGTATGACTCAGTTTGCCTGGGGCTGCTGAGTTTATATTTGTTATCCCAGCATAATCAGCAACAGCAGCCCCTTCTCTCTCAAGAGTATTCCAGTTTGGATACTAAGTTCTATAACCATCCTTTCAGAACACTTTAAATAATAATAGAAAAATACTTCTGCATATTTTCCTGAATGTTTGAAGTATTTTATGACAAACATATTTTTAAATTATTACACATACAGAATATAGCTGCCAAAGTCCCTACTTTGAGTAGGGAGTCATGAGTCCCTCTAGAACATCTCCCTCTCACACAACACTTGTGAGGATTCAATGAGGCCAGCTCTATGAAGCACTCATCAGTAACCTGCACTGAATAAGAGACAGTCACCATTTAGATGGCATTACTTTATATTAACCAAATTCCTGGTAAGTTATTTAAGTTCAGTTCAGTTCAGTCGCTCAGTCGTGTCCAACTCTGCGACCCCATGAACTGCAGCACACCAGGCCTCCCTATCCATCACCAACTCCCAGAGTTCACTCAAACTCATGTCCATCGAGTCGGTGATGCCATCCAGCCATCTCATGCTCTGTCATCCCCTTCTCCTCCTGCCCCCAATCCCTCCCAGCATCAGAGTCTTTTCCAATGAGTCAACTCTTCGCATGAGGTGGCTAAAGTACTGGAGCTTCAGCTTTAGCATCATTCCCTCCAAAGAACACCCAGGGCTGATCTCCTTCAGAATGGACTGGTTGGATCTCCTTGCAGTCCAAGGGACTCTCAGGAGACTTCTCCAACACCACAGTTCAAAAGCATCAATTCTTTGTCGCTCAGCTTTCTTCACAGTCCAACTCTCACATCCATACATGACCGCTGGAAAAACCACAGCCTTGACTAGACGGACCTTTGTTGGCAAAGTAATGTCTCTGCTTTTGAATATGCTATCTAGGTTGGTCATAACTTTTCTTCCAAGGAGTAAGCGTCTTTTAATTTCATGGCTGCAGTCACCATCTGCAGTGATTTTGGAGCCCCCAAAAATAAAGTCTGACACTGTTTCCACTGTTTCCCCATCTATTTCCCATGAAGTGATGGGACCAGATGCCATGATCTTCGTTTTCTGAAACGAAGTTGAGCTTTAAGTTGAGCTTTAAGCCAACTTTTTCACTCTCCTCTTTCACTTTCATCAAGAGGCTTTTTAGTTCCTCTTCACTGTCTGCCATAAGGGTGGTGTCATCTGCATATCTGAGGTTATTGATATTTCTCCCGGCAATCTCGATTCCAGCTTGTGCTTCTTTTTATTTAGGGACATTTTAATTTTAATACTGTATGTAAATTGTACATTCATAAGGTTCAAAATTCAAAAAATACAAAAGGGCAATGAAGTTTTCCAGTAATGCCCTTGTTTATCTCCTTGTTAATATAGAAATAAATGTTTCTAGATTTTTTACTATCCTTAAAGAATATTCCATATAAATTATATATATGTGTGTGTGTTTGCATTAACCCATTTGAAGCTCACAAAAACTCGTTGAAAAGATACTATTATTACTACCATTGTACATGATGAAGTGAAGCTTGAAGTGATTAAGTGACGTATTTAAGGTCACACAGTTGGTAAATAGCAAAATGCAGGTTCCAATCACCTAACCACTACAAGTGTTGTCCCAAATTTTGAAAAAGAGGAAGTGGAACTGCCCTATTAAAATGAAGGCATATTTCAGGTACCAAAGAAGCTGGCACCCACACTCCCTGCTCATCCAGAAAGCTCAACTTGCCCCCAAATATCTCCCTTTGTTATAAAGAAGTCCATCATTTCAGATTTTTTACTTAAGAGCTGAGAGTGCTCAGCTCTTCTCCTAGAGCTCCCTAATAAAAATAGAAATAAAAATCTTGAAAGACTAAATATATGCTAACAATGGGAAATTTGTTGGTTCCCCTTCTTAAGGCAAGGCACTGGAGGGGAGGGTCAGATTGAGTGAGCAGGGGGCATCCTTGAGGAGCAGGGGCAAGATAGGATGTGACAAAGAAAACTCACCCCACGGTTTTCCCTTCAACATGCCCTAACTAAGGGATCAGCAACTGATCACTGTCTGAAAACTAGTTATCTGAGTTGCTTTTAATATGATGATAAATATCAGTTTCATCCCTTCATCAAACATTCTCATCTAGCTCTTCTTTGACCAAGGACACACACATTGCCAGGAAAAGTGTGGGCAGTTAATTCTCCCACACAAGAATCTGCAGGTTCTGAGTTACCCAGGATCACCCACCTTCACACCCGCCCATTTGTATCCTGAGTTCTGAGCAGCAGCCCCTCCCGCCACGCCACAATTCTGGATAGAGCATATAGCCTTGAGTACAGCAACATCTAGCCCTCTGGCAGAAAAGTCCCAGGTATCCAGCAGTAATAAACATGAATATGAACTCAGGAACCATGAGTCAAATTGTGTTTCTGTCTGAAAAAGGATATTAAGAGCTTCATTCAGGTTAAATCAGAGTCAATCCTCCAAACCAAGAGGAAGTTCATACCTAACACACAGAAATTATACGATGGAGGGAAATGAAAGATTAGGCCTTACCTTAGCAAGAATTTGTGATTGTTTCAGTACAGTATAAAATATTTGTTCTGGAACCAGCTATTTGCCTAATCACTTGGACACTGCTTGCACAACCAGAAAAATGTGTCCTCAGTTAGGAAAATGTGTGGTTATGTAAGGCTTAGAACTCAGTATTATCTGAAATTGCAAAAGAAGGTAACATTTTCATCCAAAGAGAGTGCCTTTGTTCATCCTGACTGATTATTCTAGCATCAACAACCTCTAATAAAGTGTTGAAGATCATGACAGTACCCCCTCTTTCTCCGTCTTTCTTGTTCCTCCCATGGGGTTTCGGTTGCCCAAAGTCCACCATTAACAACTCTTTCTGCTGAAATCTGGCTCTCTGAGGAACGGCATCCAGAAACGGAAGACACAGATCGGGGAGTTTCTTCCTACTAGAACTGCTGCTTTAGTTTAAATTGAAAAAGCCCACGCCCAGTTTCTAATGGAAAACATCTGAACCACCAAATCTTCCACGAGCAAGGCGATGCTTATGCTCTCAGCGTGCTCCATCCTACATGCAACCCACAGATTGCTTGCTGAGAAACAGAGCCTTACTGCCAGGAGAGCAACATTCCACCAGACCCTGATTTAGCAAGACATTTCCATATTGTACCCCCAACCAGCTGGAAATCTTCCACTGCTTTTGTGCAAAGACTTAACTCATCTTGCTGAATTTCCTGATTTAAAAGTCTAATTCATTCCACCAAAAGTGTGACAGAAGGAAACCAAGTATACCAGCCTTCTCCTGCCAGATTGCCCCAGACTAAAGTTCTTGCATTTTCAGTCTGTAAAAACGGTTCAAATATGCCCTGCAGGGGCACTGGTCATCCTCGCATTCTTGCTGCAGTGCCTTAGCTGATGGCACTGGAGGGAAAATAAGTTTATCGATTACAACAGCCACTAAACTCACTTCTCCATGAAAATAACAAAGAGTCAAATGTCTCTTAAGTTTATGAAATAAGCACAGCAAAAAAAAAAAGTCACGGTTTTAAAATGTGACACATTTTCTCTAAACAGTGAGCTACCTAGACATGCAATGTTTACATTGCAAACCCTCCTGGAACAGGGGTTATGCAGCTCAGCTGTCCTTCGGTGTTCAGGGATGAGCTGTTAAATGCAAGGGAACCTGCCAGGGGAAAGGAAGTAAATCCATTTGCTAATTATAAAAATAACATACACATATATGCAGCTATATATATACACAAGTATGACTTACATACATGTAATTAGCCCATAATGACTTCTCCTGGCTAATCATCAAGGCAAATCTTTTCTCCTTTTCCTGCATCTTTCTGAGCGCCTTTTATTAAAACTTCTTTTATATATAAATGACCAATTAACTTTCTGTAATCTGTAGCCCTCCCCCATTTCCCCACACTATCTACAGTACTGTCTGCCAACTCCTAGGTTTCCTCAAACCCCTTACCTTCTCTTAGGTTAGAACAGACAGGTATATGCAGTAGGTACCATTAACTCATCCCTACTGGATTATTTAATTTTTTTTTATCACATCCTAGAGAAATCTCAGGATTTCAAACTAGAAGGAGAAAGAGCTGCCTCCGCGTATCTCAGGAGGAAGAGATTATTAAACGAAGAAAGCTTATTCTGCTAGTCAAAAGGAACAATCCTTCTGATCACCCTCTAAATGCACTTAGGTACTGACTGGAAGTGTACACGGGAAAATGGTCCAACAGCACCACTTACAGTAAGAGCTGTTAAGTGCAAAGCTGTTGGTCCATGTCGGCAAAGAAAAGCAAGCTGGCTCATCAGAAAGGTTGATTTCCCCCAGTGTCTGCAGAAAGACCGTGCCCAGGACAGGAAGCCAGTGCAATTAGTTTGTCATCATTTGAAGTTAATACACAGATTCCAGCAAATTCTGGGGAGGAAATGTTCATATCAGGCTCTGCTGATCGATGAGGAATGACTCCCACTTGAGACAAGCTGATTTTCACCAGAGGCTCCGTTTCTGGAAAAATAAACTAGGGAATCCTGTATTACATCTGGTGTATATAAATAAAGCACCTCCTCCTTTATAATCAAGGCTCTCCCCCAAACTCAAACAAATCCAAACTTTATGAACTGCCTCTTCCAACTAGCTTACTTTCAGGGTCTCCAGGACACAAAGAAATACAGCACAAAGATGCTTTCTCCTTAGGGATCATATACAAATTCACTCAGTCTGTTTCCATTCCACACAGAGCAACAAAGTCATCAGACTTCCATACTCCCCTTGGCTCTTTCTTGTTTAAAGTAAGATAAATCTTAGACTGCTGTCTGCAGATGGCAGGTTACAGGCGAGGGAAGCTTGGGTAGGGAGATCTACCCTGGAAAAGCCCTTTCTGTTTTCTGCATGCAAGTAAGCTGGCGTGGAGAGGTGCAAGCAACTGTGGATACATTTCAATTCCCCAAACCCTACAATTAGGATTGGAAAATTTTGTCTATCCCTTCATATATGTGTGTTGATGAAAGAAGGAGTTTAAACTCTCCTTTTTATTGGCTGCATGCATGCATGTGCATGCTGTCATTTCAGTGGAGTTGGACTCTTTGTGACCCTATGGACTGTAGCCTACCAGGCTCCTCTATCCATGGGATTCTCCAGGCAAGAATACTGGAGTGGGTGGCCATGCTCTCCTCCAGAGGATCTTCCCAACCCAGGGATTGAACCCGCATCCCTTATATCTATCTGCATTGGCAGGCAGGTTCTTAACCACTAGAGCCATCTGGGAAGCCCCTTTTATTGGCTACACTGATTAAATTCATCACACAGTGACTCCATCTTTACTTTGTCTGGATAGACCCAATTCAGGACATACTTTCAATAGCTTTAACCTCCTCAAATCAAAGAACTAGCAGTATTATTAAGTTCTAAGTTCAAATAACATCTTGTTTTATCTCATTTTTATTTTTAATCTGCTTATTCCTCCAGATACCATAGTCAGGTAGGATTACAAACCCTGATTGAGGAAAGATATTAATAGAAAATGAAATTCTTATAATTCAGTGTGTAACTACACTTTTAATAAGCCCTCCACTCTTTTTTATGTATACTCCACTAGACACTCCTTTTCAAATTTAAAGTCCTAAATACCAAAATGTTATGCCTTTAGGGAGTCTAGTGACTGCCCAATCCTATAATTTGATGGGTGAGGACACTGAAGCTTGAAGAAGGTTAAGTTATATATTCCCAAAGCCCTAAGTAAATGAAAGGGAAGATGATCAACAGACAATTCCCACTCACATCCAAGGGCCGAGGCCTGGGATTGCAAGGTCTTGATGAACTGTACTATATTCTTGGCTCCTCATTTAGAAATCTCAGAAAATCCTTATTCTTTTCCAGGTTCACTGAGTGCTGTCCCCAGGCTCTCTCACAAGATGTTCTGGCATCATACCACACAAAGGCATTCAGCAAGTTCAAGAAATGAACCCAGGCTCCAGTAAATGAAATATATCCATCCAGTAAATGAAATATATCCATTAGAAGCTCTCAGAATTCATACTTTCAACTCCCCTGGATTTTGATTTGTGTATAAAATAGTCATTGTTGTTAGGATAGCTTTCCTTGCTGTTAGTGAGCAAGACTTTATTTTTTCATATTTTAAAGAAAGCTGTGGTACATATACACAATGGAGTATTACTCAGCCATTAAAAATAATACATTTGAATCAGTTCTAATGAGGTGGATGACACTGGAGCCTATTATACAGAGTGAAGTAAGCCAGAAAGAAAAACACCAATACAGTATACTAACGCATATATATGGAATTTAGAATGATGGTAACGATAACCCTGTATGTGAGACAGCAAAAGAGACAGAGATGTATAGAACAGTCTTTTGGACTCTGTGGAAGAGGGTGAGGGTGGGATGATTTGGGAGAAATACATTGAAACATGTATATTATCATATGTGAAACGGATCGCCAGTCCAGGTCCAATGCATGATACAGGATGCCCGGGGCTGGTGCACTGGGATGACCCAGAGGGACCCAATGGGGAGGAAGGTGGGAGGGGGGTTCAGGATGGGGAACATGAGTATACCTGTGGCGGATTCATGTTGATGTATGGCAAAACCAATACAATATTGTAAAGTAATTAGCCTCCAATTAAAATAAATAAATTTATATTAAAAAATAAATTAAAAGTGCAGACTTGTTTATTTCATCTGATCCTCTGATCCTCCTCTAATTTTCTTGAGGACATAAATGATTTGTTTCTCTCTCTCTCCCCAGGGACCAAAAGAATATCTAATGTAAAGCAGCAATCAATCAATATTTTCTGAATAAATGATTCTAGCAACCAAGTACATGAGTTCTGCAGAATGCATACCCCCTTAATGATCTAACATATCAACTCATTTAACTCATCAAAATCAAGCGCTACTTTTCTTTTTAGCCCTCACAGCCTCTTTTGCATCTGCTTTCTCAGCACTTCTCAAACCTGAGTCACTCTCATCCTATCCTCATAATTTTGCTCTATCAACTATCTCTACTGTTATTTATTTAAATGGCCTTGCTTTCTAAACTTAAATATATGTCTTTTAAAGGGCAGCTTTAGAGCTACTATATACTGAAGGCCAATAACATTTGATCTAAGTAAACTACTCATAACAATAAATTCACAACTATTAAAAAATTTAAATGTTTATCCACACACGCTCTAAATTCATGAGTTATGTGCACATGTTCAAGAAAACAACTCTGCATTATTCATTCAGTTTTCTCAACATCCTGAGGAGGTAGACAGAACAAATGCTGGGCCCAAAGAATTAAGGTGACAGTCCAAGCAAGATGGCAGCCATATCCACTGACCTCTTGGTTAATGCTCTTTCCTCTGATGCCCAGATCCTATTTCTCCAAATGTAGCTCGCAACCCAGAAGCATTAGTATGCCCTGGAGGCTTATAAAAAATGCAGAAGCTTAGGCCCCATGCAAGGCCTACTCAGTGGGAATCTGCATTTTAACAAGATCCCAGTCGCTTCAGGTACACGTGAAAGTTAGAGAAGCCCTAGTCTAGATCAGTGGTTCTCTAACTTGGCAGCACATTAGAACCATCTGGGGAGACTTAAGAAATACTGATGCCTGGGCTCTACCTCCCAGATATTCTGATGTTAAGTGTCTGGGGTTTGATCTGGGCCTAGGGAGTTTTTTCAAAACTCCTCCACTTAGAAAAAGCTGGCAGGTTATAAGAAATTAAAGCCTGTATAGCCAAGTTTAAGAAAGAAGAGTCCAGATCAGTGGTACTAGAACTTTAACTGCCCCAGAACCACCTGAAGGGCTTGGTAAACCACAGATGGTTTGGCTCCAGCACCAGAGTTTCTGATTTAGGAGATTCTGGTCCGGCCTGCATATCTGCATTTCCAACAAGTTCCATGCTGATGCTGCTGGTCTAGGGACCAGATTTTGAGAATCCTGATAGTTAGGCAGACCATACCATACAGATCAAAGCTCAAACTCATGCCAAGAACTCTTCTAGACCCATAAATAAGCTGAAGTTGGAGCAAGCATCTTAAGGATGAAAAAAGTTTAACTATGAACTACTTAAAGTATTTCATCTGTTCCCTTATATATTCCTATTTCCCTAAATGTAAAAATGCCAGTTCTCAGCCTGTTTTCATCCTCATAAAATAACTTTTCTACCAGAATGAGGTCTAAGCATTAGTTGTAAAATATCTTGGGATACAGCCCCTGAAAAACCCTTGAAGGAGCCTGGCTCTGGGTTTCAGCTCAAGTAGGCAGGTTGGAGGCATTCCTCCTTGTGTGAAGAATGTCCCCTGGAGTGCTGCTGCAGGTGGTGCCCTGCATCTGACATTTGGTGGAAATCACACCTTCCCTGGTGGCTCAGACAGTAAAGAATTGCCTGCAATGGAGGAGACCTGGGTTCAATCCCTGGGTTGGGAAGATTCTCTGAGAAGGCAATGGCAAACCACTCCAGTTGTTCTTGCCTGGAGAATTCCATGGACAGCAGAGCCTGGAGGGCTACACTCCATGTGTCGCAGAGAGTCAGTCAGGACTTAGCAACTGAACAACAGTCTCTTTGTTTTCACCTCAGGAAGCCACCATAAACTGCTCTGAAGAATCCCTTGAAAGCCATGTTACCTCTAGGACAGCATGTTTTCCCAAACACACTTGCCTTTGCACCAGACTTATTATAGAGCAACAAAGAAAAGACCAACAACTGAAAGACCTCTTTTTTTTTTTTTTAAACTTTAAATAATTGTATTAGTTTTGCCAAATATCAAAATGAATCCACCACAGGTATACATGTGTTCCCCATCCTGAACCCTCTTGCCTTTGCACCAGACTTATTATAGAGCAACAAAGAAAAGACCAACAACTGAAAGACCTCTTTTTAAATTCATACTCAACTCATAGCACATCGTCATTATCAGTTTGTGCAAATCCCCTCTCTTGTTTTCTTTTTTCTCTTTTTTTTTTGTCCTCTCATTTCTGATCCCCACACTCAACTGCATTATTCCTTAGGCAACCTCTCTGTTAGAGATATGTCCTTAAATGTGCATATATCCCTGTAGAAATGAGTAGGGCTGCTTTGTATGCATGTGCATGTATGAGTGCTAGGTCGCTTAAGTCGTGTCCGACTCTGCACCTCTATGGACTGCAGCTCATCAGGCTCCTCCTGCATGGGGTTCTCCAGACAGAAATACTGGAGTGGGTTGCCATGCCCTCCTCCAGGGGATTTTCCGGATCCAAGGATCGAACTGGCATCTTCTATGTCTCCTGCATTGGCAGGTGGGTTCTTTTACCACTAGCACCACCTGGGAAGCCCCTTTGTATGCATATATGGCTTTAAATTACATTTGTTGTTGTTCAGTTACTCAGTCATGTCTGACTATTTGCAACCCCATGGATTGCAGCATGCCAGGCCTCCCTGTCCATCACCAACTCCTGGAGCTTGCTCACATTCATGTCCATTGAGTCGGTGATGCCATCCAACCATCTTGTCTTCTGTCATCCCCTTCTCCTCCTGCCTTCAATCTATCCAAGTATCAGGGTCTTTTCTAATGGGTCAGCTCTTCACACCAGGTGGCCAAAGTACTGGAGTGTCAGCTTCAGCATCAGTCCTTCCAATGAATATTCAGGATTGATTTTCTTTAGGGTTGACTGGTTGGATCTCCTTGCAGTCCAAGGGACTCTCAAGAGTCTTCTCCAACACCACAGTTCAAAAGCATCAGTTCATCAGTGCTCAGCCTTCTTTATGGCCCAACTCTCACATCCATACATGACTATGGAAAAACCATAGGTTTGACTAGACCAACCTTTGTTGGTAAAGTAATGTCTGCTTTTTAATATGCTGTCTAGGTTGGTCATAGCTTTTCTTCCAAGAAGCAAGCATCTTTTAATTTCATGGCTGCAGTCACCATCTGCAGTGATTTTGGAGCCCAAGAAAATAAAGTCTCTCACTGTTTCTATTGTTTCCCCATCTATTTGCCATGAAGTGATGGGACCGTATGCCATCGTCTTAATTTTTTGAATGCTGAATTTTAAGCCAGCTTTTTCACTCTCCTCTTATACACTCATCAAGAGCCTCTTTATAGTTCCTCTTCACTTTCTGACATAGGGTGGTGTCATCTGCATATCTGAGGTTATTTATATTTCTCCTGGCAATCTGGATTCCAGCTTGTGCTTCATCCAGCCTGGAATGTCATAGATGTACTTTGCATAGAAGTTAAATAAGCAAGTTGACAATATACAGCCTTGACATACTCCTTTCCCAATTTTGAACCCGTCCATTGTTCCATGTCCATTTCTAACTGTTGCTTGTTGCCCTGCATACAGGTTTCTCAGGAGGCAGGTAAGGTGGTCTGGTATTCCCATCTCTTGAAGAATTTTCCACAGTTTGTTGTGATCCACACAGTCAAAGGCTTTAGCATAAATTACATAGTGGAACTGTATTAGAAATCTCTTTTCTTATCATTGTACTCAACATCATGGTTTTAAGACACGGCTTTATGTCCATAAGATGCACCCAACCACATTTTGCTTATTGAGAAGTCGCCTTTACACATCTGTTTTTCACACTGAAATCAGCATGCTATTGAGTCAGAGTGCTTCGGGGTAAGCAAGATTGTTTGCTGAAGTTAATCTGACACCAGATGCATTTATCCCTGTTTTAGGGCTGTAACTAATTCCTTTCCGCTCCATGTGGCCCTGCTCTCTAGCTGGCATCACAGGTGTCTTCTTTAAAAAGATTTTGTGCCTTGGTTTCCTGGCAGTCCCCCACTTTTGGGGGCTCTTTTTCACAAAATTTGCATCAAAAAGAATGGAGATGGAATCCTTCAAAAGAAAATTTTCTTTATCATCTATGATTTATCTTTGCTTAAATAAGAGCATTCCAGCCTTGGAAAAGTTAAAAAAAAAAAAAAAAGAGAGAGACAAGTTGCCTCAATCTTGGATTACAGGTTTCAGATCAAAATGAAAAAATAGTCAAGTTGCTTATCAGAGAGTGTTCTGTTCTTACTCTTACTTACTCCTCTTGCAGATGTAAGTAATAAATCCAAAACCAAATGCTCCCTCAAGACATGAACTCTCACCAGCACCCATGAGGAGGCAATTTGGCTCACACAATAGCACTTAATTAAAATCTATAACTTCCACAGGTATGTGAGAGAGAAAAAGAAATCATCTTTGGGCCTATTTCCAGCTCAGTCCTTCAGAATATGTGAAATTGTACTTCTTTATCAACTGGACTCCATAAAATGATAAATATATGATACCACGATTTAAAATGCAAGTAATACTTTATTCAATATTCTAAGATGAGCCCTTCACAAGCTTGTACAAATAAAATATTAAAAATAACTACCATGGGGACTTGCCTGGTAGTCCAGTGGCTAAGACTTCTAGCTCCCAGTGCAAGGGTCTGGGTTCAATCTCTGGTCAGGAAACTAGATTCCACATGCTGCAGCTAAAGATCCCACATGCCACAACAAAGACTGAAGATCCTACACGCTACAACTAAGACTCAAAACAGCCAAATAAGTAAATAAAATAAATATTAAAAAACAACTACCATGTATTATATGTTTATAATGTGCCAGGTATGACGGAATCAAATCCCTTATGATTATACAGTGGAAGTGAGAAATTGATTTAAGGGCCTAGATCTGATAGAGTGCCTGATGAACTATGGACTGAGGTTCGTGACATTGTACAGGAGATGGGATCAAGACCATCCCCATGGAAAAGAAATGCAAAAAAGCAAAATGGCTGTCTGGGGAGGCCTTACAAATAGCTGTGAAAAGAAGAGAAGTGAAAAGCAAAGGAGAAAAGGAAAGATATAAGCATTTGAATGCAGAGTTCCAAAGAATAGCAAAAAGAGATAAGAAAGCCTTCTTCAGCAATCAATGCAAAGAAATAGAGGAAAACAACAGAATGGGAAAGACTAGAGATCTCTTCAAGAAAATTAGACATACCAAGGGAACATTTCACGCAAAGACAGTCTCGATAAAGGACAGAAATGGTATGAACCTAACAGAAGCAGAAGATATTAAGAAGAGGTGGCAAGAATACATAGAAGAACTGTACAAAAAAGATTTTCATGACCCAAATAATCACGATGGTGTGATCACTCACCTAGAGCCAGACATCCTGGAATGTGAAGTCAAGTGGGCCTTAGAAAGCATCACTACGAACAAAGCTAGTGGAGGTGATGGAATTCCAGTGGAGCTATTCCAAATCCTGAAAGATGATGCTGTGAAAGTGCTGCACTCAATATGCCAGCAAATTTGGAAAACTCAGCAGTGGCCACAGGACTGGAAAAGGTCAGTTTTCATTCCAATCCCAAAGAAAGGCAATGCCAAAGAATGCTCAAACTACCACACAATTGCACTCATCTCACACGCTAGTAAAGTAATGCTCAAAATTCTCCAAACCAGGCTTCAGCAATACGTGAACCATGAACTTCCAGATGTTCAAGCTGGTTTTAGAAAAGGCAGAGGAACCAGAGATCAAATTGCTAACATATGCTGGATCATAGAAAAAGCAAGAGAGTTCCAGAAAAACATCTATTTTTGCTTTATTTACTATGCCAAAGCCTTTGACTGTGTGGATCATAATAAACTGTGGAAAATTCTTCAAGAGATGGAAATACCAGACCACCTGACCTGCCTCTTGAGAAACCTATATGCAGGTCAGAAGGCAACAGTTAGAACTGGACATGGAACAACAGACTGGTTCCAAATAGGAAAAGAAGTACATCAAGGCTGTATCCTGTCACCCTGCTTATTTAACTTATATGCAGAGTACATCATGAGAAACGCTGGGCTGGAAGAAGCACAAGCTGGAATCAAGATTGCCGGGAGAAATATCAATAACCTCAGATATGCAGATGACACCACCCTTATGGCAGAAAGTGAAGAGGAACTAAAAAGTCTCTTGATGAAAGTGAAAGAGGAGAGTGAAAAAGTTGGCTTAAAGCTCAACTTAAAGCTCAATTTCGTTTCAGAAAACGAAGATCATGGCATCTGGTCCCATCACTTCATGGGAAATAGATGGGGAAACAGTGGAAACAGTGTCAGACTTTATTTTGGGGGGCTCCAAAATCACTGCAGATGGTGACTGCAGCCATGAAATTAAAAGACGCTTACTCCTTGGAAGGAAAGTTATGACCAACCTAGATAGCATATTCAAAAGCAGAGACTTTACTTTGCCAACAAAGGTCCGTCTAGTCAAGGCTATGGTTTTTCCTGTGGTCATGTATGGGTGTGAGAGTTGGACTGTGAAGAAGGCTGAGTGCCGAAGAATTGATGCTTTTGAACTGTGGTGTTGGAGAAGACTCTTGAGAGTCCCTTGGACTGCAAGGAGATCCAACCAGTCCATTCTGAAGGAGATCAGCCCTGGGATTTCTTTGGAAGGAATGATGCTAAAGCTGAAACTCCAGTACTTTGGCCACCTCATGTGAAGAGTTGACTCATTGGAAAAGACTCTGATGCTGGGAGGGATTGGGGGCAGGAGGAGAAGGGGACGACAGAGGATGAGGTGGCTGGATGGCATCATAGACGTGAGTCTGAGTGAACTCTGGGAGTTGGTGATGGACGGGGGAGCCTGGTGTGCTGCAATTCATGGGGCGCAAAGAGTAGGACACGACTGAGAGACTGAACTGAACTGAATGTGCCAGGCACTGTGCTAAACATTTTTGTGTGTTTTCCCACTTAATCTTTATAAGCCTATGACATAGATTCTTTTTAATCCCTGGTTTCAAGATGAAAGACCTAAAGCTCAGAGATAAAAGAAAAATAAAACTTTAATCCCATTATGCACGATTAGTTTATTCCTTCAAGCCAAAAATACATCTCCCTTGTCCTAAAGATATATTCTTTAACTTGTTACTCCCACAAGAGCTCATTCTCTCTCTCTTCCTTGACTTTAGCCAACATCTAGAATTCTCTGGGGTGCCCATCCCCTCTTGCAGTCTGGGTGCCTCTCACAGCAGTGATACAGAAAGCCATTTCCTTGCTCCACAACTAACCCAAATTATGATTTTCTTTGAACCTTTGACTGCCCTTTGTAAGTCCTGCCTAGTGTAAATCCTCTCCTGCCTTGGTTTCTCTGCACTAGATGGTCTAAGTCTTTCCTGCCTCTTTTCAGGTCTCCTGAGCTATTTTGCTAATTCTTCCTTTGCTGACCTCGTGCAACAGGGCACAGTGCAGCTCCTGCCTCAGCCTGTTTCCTTAGTCCCTGCTGGCGTCCCAGGACCTCCCTTGCCCCAGACTGGAGGCTGTATCCAGGGTAGCCCCCTTCCCCATCCAGGGACCCCTAGCCCTTACCCACCAGTGTTTATCACAAGAGCTTCCCAATCCCTCAAACTTTGCCCCTTCCACAATTGCCTGATGTTGGCCATTTAGTGCTTGTGAACTGAGGCCTCAATTTCCTCCTGTATAACACAAAGAACAAGAACTCAATGATCTCTACAGTCCTTCCTAGGTGTGGCATTCTCGCATAGTTCCTTTGCATAAACACAGAAAATCAAAACATTTCAGCCTGGCATGCAATTCCCCCCACTCTGCCTTCAGACATCTCTCACCCCTGTAATACTCTATAGGTCTCTCAACCTCTCCCTGAAACAAACCCAGAGGTGCTTCTCTGCCAGGAATCTCCCTTCTTTATCTCCATTATTTTCCTGCCAAAGTCCCAGGTCAGCTCCAAAAATCTTCAATCCTCTAAGCAGTTTTCCTGGCTGAAAACCACTTCCCTCCCATAGAACGTAGCACTTTAGATGGTCTACGTAGATGCAGAACCTGGTGAATGCATGCATGATCCCACCTTCTACCTGCAAAGTTCAGGTTTCTCAAACTAGCCAGTCCTAATGGAAACCCCAATAAAAGCTGTGCCCTAAGCTCTCCCCTTGCAGCTGCCTTCTGCTTCTCCGTACCACTGAGGACAGGGAAAGCCTCTCTCCTGAGGGGATTTTTGACAGAGACTTGAAGAAAGTAAAGGAATGCCATTTGAATATCCAGGCAAAGGGAATCAGCAAGTGGAAGGGTCCTGAGGAAGAAGTGAGCTTGACATGAATGCGGACAGCAAGGGAAGCTTGGAGTCTTAAGAGATGAGATTTCTGGTAGCCTTTGACTGCTCAACGGGCTTCCTTTATGACTCAGCTGGTAAAGAAACTGCCTGCAATGAGGGAGACCTGGGTTCGATCCCTGGGTTGGGAAGATCCCCTGGAGAAGGGAAAGGCTACCCATTCCAGTATTCTGGCCTGGAGAATTCCATGGACTATATAGTCCATGTGGTCGCAAAGAGTTGGACACGACTAAGCGACTTTCACTTCACTTCACTGTTCCAGAGAGTCTATGCCCTTTACCACATAGCCCCAGCCATCCTAAAATATACTTATGCTAGGGATTTGTCCCCAGATTTCCTTTCATCATGACTTATCTTCTAGTATCCTATCCCAGAAAGCAAAAATTTCCTGCTTTTTCCTAGTAATTAGTAATGTAGCTCCTTCCTAAAATGTAAGGTAGTGAGGACACAGACTTAGTGTTACCCACTGATGTATATTCATCTCCTTTTTCAGGGCTAGAAACCAAGTAGGCCCTCAATAAATGTTTATTATATGTATGAACTGGAAAACCTAGCCATGTGACAAGGTAATGAGACAGCTAACCCTCTTGAAGGCAGGAGATTTAAGTTCTCAACATTTTGACACAAAGCAATAAGGAGATGACCTCTAAATATCACTACCTCTGAGCCTCAGTTTCCATACATATTAAAGTACTGGATGAGAACTGGACCTGGAAAAATCCTGCTGCAGATATGGCCACGCCCATCCATGTGTCGTCATCCCATCCCCAACAGACACTCTAATGGCCCATGGCTCTTTTTCAGTCTAGACAAGACCTTGGAGTATTTTCTAACCCTATGTTCTTAGCAGCCTCTGCCAACTGGTCAGAGATGATCCTTACAATGAACCCAATCTGCCCTCCCTCATAAGGTTCCATTTAGCTTTAACATCCTATGATTCACACCTAAGCACGTCCTTTTCTTTAGCCACACGGAGGCATACATTACTGCAAACTCAACCAGTCCTGTACTCCAGCAAATCACACTGCTCAGGGTCAGGTGAGCCCTGCTCGCTCTCTAACAAGGTGCTTCTAAAGCAGAGGCAGAAGACTGGTAGTGCTTGCTTTAATTCTAACAAATATTATTCACCAAAAAAAATTAAGGCAATGCTAACTTTTTCATAACCTCCTAAAGGCTGCTAGGGTGGATGCTCTGAGTAAGCTGAGTATTGTGGTTCCCCTCAAATCCTTTCCCATTAGGGATTCATAAACACTCCATTTATAAATACACAAGCCCTAAGGCTGGCAACCAGAATGGCCAGTCTTTGAGTTTTTAAATCACTCTAGATCTTCTGGCCAATCAGAGCGAGTTGCTGAGGTCCTTGATTTATGGTCTACTGGACCCTGAAACCTCTGGCCTGACCCCTCCTAGGGTATCCATTCCTGACCTGTCCCTGACCTCTCTTTCTGTGCCTTAAGTTTTCTTGCTTTTCATGTGACTTGGATGCTCCTCTTTCTTATAACGTGTATTCACCTCTCAGAATATGTCATCTTTCAGCCACTCCAGGTAACAAGCTCAGTCCAATCCATCGTGGCCTCATTCACGTCCATGACAATGGCATTTCTGCTAACAGAAATACACAAATGATCTAGATACAGAGCAGGACCATGAAGGACCCTAAAGTCATATGGAGAAACATGGAAGACTGACACACCTCTTTGTCTCAACCTCCTCCCAGTGGTTTCACTGAGGAAAGTTTTTTAATGGCACAAACCCATAAGGACAGAGAAAACTAGAGAAGAATCAGCAGCAGAAAAGTCAGCAAAAAATGAATGAACAACAGCCATTCTATTCAGCCAAAGAATATGAGCTAAAATAAAAATGTATTACATGGGCCCTGTATCAGGGGACTTACAAACATTATGGAAAAACGTCTTCAACTCTATGTTCTAAAAAGTTACTAAAACCTTGATCAGATACTTGTTATCAAAACAACTTCCTTTTCACCTGTTCTACCAAAATGTCTCCATGTCATAATCAATGACTATGTACTTTTCTTCTAACTCGGTTTATCACAGTGATGGTGTCTTGGGTGCCTGAAGAGCTCTAAACCCCTATAAACTCCAGGGACCCACTGCCAAGGTCACCCCAAATGAACACACGATGGAAATGAAAATGGTGTGGTTGCCATGCAAGCACTGCTCCAAGGCAAGTCACAACCCTCCAACCCTTCACACAAAATCACCATCCTAAACCCTTCTCCCTTCTGTACAAATTTTGATGTGATTACTGGGACCTCAGCCACTGATTCTTACTCATTATTCTGCCTCAAAATAGAATCCCTCCCTCTCTTCAAAATAATTCTCACACTCACACTGATGATAGATTTAGACTGCAGCTCTAAAGAAAAGAATTTTAAATAATATATGTCATAGAGTTTTGTATGATGTTCATTACACAGTTGCCCCTCAGTAAGTGATGTGTAATGTTTTTATTCTCACTAGGGCAAAGGCTTATTTTATTTCCACATGGACATGAGTATCAAAAATAACTTTGCTAAGGACAAGATTTTCCTCAAAAAAATAGCTTAAAATTGTCTCATACGCTTAAATAAATTTTGATTCAATTGAGGTCCTCTTAATTCTGGTTGACTTCCCTGGTGGCTCAGACGGTAAAGTGTCTGTCTACAATGCGGGAGACCCAGGTTCGATCCCTGGGTCGGGAAGATCCCCTGGAGAAGGAAATGGCAATCCACTCCAGTATTATTGCCTGGAAAATCCCATGGACAGAAGAGCCTGGTAGGCTACAGTCCATGGGGTCGCAAAGAGTCGGACACGACTGAGCGACTTCACTTTCACTTTCACATTTCTGGTTGTTAGCACAGAGAAAAGATAAAAAAGTTATAACAACAAGAGTTACTAATCAACTGCCTTATCAGAGCAGAATATCTGATTTTTAAGGCAAATGAAGTGTTCATGGTACCAACAAGGATGAGTTCTATGCAAAATGTGCTCCGATAGAAAAGACAAATCATTCTCAATCCTGGCTGCACATAAAACAATTCAAACAATTAATTTAGAATTCCTTGAAATGGATCCCAGCATCAGAGTATTTTTAAGAGCCCTTTAGAATACAGCCAGAATGAAAATCTACCAACCACAGGCTTTTTTTTTTTTTAAGTGATCTGTTGGAAGGAGGAAAGAATTGACTTATTTAAATATTTGAAATGTCTTCCAAATTACCTGAGTCTCAGCATAATTGCTGCTAAATCACTTTGTGAAAAGTGGCCGAAAACCTGGAGGCAATCAAGAAAGATGTCCTTCAGAAGGCAGATGGAGAAATAGACTGTGGTACATCCAGACAATGGAAAATTACTCAGCACTAAAAAGAAATGAAGTATCAAGCCATGAAAAAATAAGGAGGTATCTTAAATGCATATTACTAAGTGAGAGAAGCTAATCTAAAAGGCCACTTACTGCATGATTCTAATATATGATATTCTGTAAAAGGTAAAACTATGGAGACAGGAAAAGATTAGTGGTTGCCAGAAGGAAGAGAAGAACAGGCAGAGCACAGAGGATTTTTAGGCAGCGAAACTACTTCACATGATACTATAATCATGGGTACATGTCATTACACATTTTTCCAAAACCATAAAATATACAGCACCAAGAATGATCCCTGATGTAAGCTACAGACTTTGGAAAATAATGACATGTCAATGTAGGTTCATCAAGTGTAACAAATGTACCACTCTGGTGGGGATGTTGATAATGTTAATAATGGAGGAGAATATGCATGGTGAGGGGAGAGGGTATGTGAGGAATATATGTACCTTCCACTCAATTTTGCTGAGACCCTAAAACTGCTCTTAAAAAATAAAGTCTACAGGACTTCACTAGTAGTCCAGTGGTTGGGAATCCACTTGTCAATGCAGGGGACATGGATTGGATCCCTGGCCTGGGAACTAAGATTGCACGTATCTCAGGGCAAATGAGCCCACGTGCACCACAACTACAGAAGCCTGTGTGCCCTGGAGCCCTGCTCAGCCAACAAGAGAAGCCACTGCAATGAGAAGCCCTTGCACTTCAATTAGAGAGCAGCCCCACTTGCCACAAGCAGAGAAAGCCCTCGCACAGCACAGCCAAAAGTAAATAAATAAATAAATAAATAATTTAAATAATAATGTACTTTAAAAATAAAAACTATTTTTTAAAACAGGAAGCAGAAAGAAACCAACAGTCTGATGCAAGAGCCTTTGGGTCAAAGTCATGAAGACTAGATCCTAGGAAGTACCAGGATGCCCCAGGCATAGCTGCCTCATTATCTGAGCCCAAAAGAAGCAGTGAGTCTGCAGTTGAAGAAGTAAGTAGACTAAGGCTCCAAACATGAGATGGAGCAGAAGCAACAAGAAATCTGGAAGTGGAGCAGAAGCCAATCTGACAGCAAGGCATGAGATGCAGAGACAGTAGTCACCAGATGACCCTAGGGGACACCACATGCAGCCACAGCTTCTCTTTACCTGCAGCCTGAGCCCTCCTGCCGGAAGGCCCACTTCAGATACCAGTGTGTCAAGCAGATACTACCGCCATGGGGGTTACTTTTAATTGCTATGTGTCGGCTGTGTTTCTAACAGGCACAGAGGACAAAGATACTTGCTCACCTCCTTTTGAGGTATGGACGTGTGATCTGACCTGGCCAGTAAGATGTGAATAAAAGTGAGCAGGTGCTTCCGATGGAAGCTTTCAAAGCCATTACACACTTCACCATGCCTCAGTCACTAACTAAGGATGCCTCGTGTTAGAGCAAAACTTAAACACTTTTGTATTAAATCACAGTTGGAGTTTGGTTATTATTGTGACACAAATTGTGTATGTGTGATGCTCAGCTGCTCAGTTGTGTCTGACTCTTTTGCGACCGCATGGACTATAGCCCACCAGGCTCCTTTCTCCATGGGATTTTCCAGACAAGAATACTAGATCAGATTGCTGTTTCTTCCTCCAGGGGATCTTCCCGACCCAGGGACCAAACCTGGGTCTTTTGTGGCTCCTGCATTGGCAGGTGGATTATTTATCACTGCGCCACCTGGAAAGCCCAGCATAACTAGTGTCTATTGATTCATAGTTGAGAAACCTCAGCACAACTGACACTCGGCACTGGATACAGCTGTATTGCGGAGGGTGCTGAGCAGCTTCCCTGACACCCTTTCCCTAGCTGTGACAATCCATAATGTCTCCAGCTGGTATGATTCCACTTAACGGGAGTACCTCAAGTGGTCAGACTCAGAGAGGCAGAAAGTAAGATGGCGGTTTCCAGGGGATGGAGAGAGGCAAGGGACGGAGAGTCACTGTTTAACGGATGCAGAGTTCCAGTTTCACAAGATGGAAATAGTTCTGGAGCTGGATGATGCTGATGGGAGCACAACAGTGTGAATGTACTTTAAGCCACTAAACTGTACACTTAAAAAATGGTCAAAATGATACATTCTATGTTATGTATATGTTTTACCACAATTTTTTTTTAAATGGGGGGGAAAATGTCTCCAGATGTTGCCATATGTCCCTGGGAGGACAAAAATCACCTCTGGTTGAGAACCACTGATGGCTGTAGGGGCACCTCACTGAAATGTCTGTACAAAAACACAAGACTAGGGCTGGGCTCTGTTTTACACCACTAAGGGCTAGAATTTCTCTTCCAACAGTTTTTATCTGCTCTGATTTTCAGCCAGGATCTGCACAACGATCCAGAAAAGGCTCCTCCTTGTGGATCCAGAACCGACGTGATAGAAATAAGCCTGGTAGAGATTCTTTCACTGGTTTAAGCTTCCTGTTCATTTGATAAACCCTAGGGATTTTATGTGGACTAAATATTCCTAAAAGTTACTGGTTCCTCACAGACTCTAATAGGCAAAGGGATTTTGAAACAAAAGAATGGAGGGGGGGGGGGGGTGGGTCACCAAGTAAGGTGTGTGAGTCTGTCATTTAGAAGTGCTCCTGGGTTTCCCTTCTTGAGTTCACATTGAGGAGCAGTCCTCAAGTCTGAGAATAAATTATGGCCAACACAGGGGTCCAATTGGCAATTGGCTCTGCTCTCCATGAACTGAATTCTATCTGACATTGAAGCAGCAGAGGGCTCTTTCCATTCACCTGCACTACACCACCCTGCCTGACTACCTTGGTGAATTCTCTTTGTATCTCAGCATTGGGGCTACATCCTTACTCCTCCATCCTTTTCCATAAGAACTTCTCCACATTGCCACAGTCTAGGGCCATGACATACAGGGCAACCACAGTGCCAGGGGAAGACTTCATCTCAAAGTCAGGGGCCAGAACCCTACATGGCAGGGCTTCTCTCTCTCTGGCCTTCACGGACACTTTCCAGGTTCAAGCTGAAACTGCTCCCCCAAAGCTCTCTAATAAGCATGAACAGATTACCCTCCCCTTCTTGGTTCCCATGGCCAGAATCCTTAACTAATTCTCTACCCACAAAGTAAGGCTAGTTTCACAAGCTGTTGTTTCAGCTGCTCACTCGACACCTGCTCCTGACTTGCTTACTGAACACCTCCAGCAAGCAAGGAGCCGCAGCACTGCCACACTGCACCCCGCGCAGCTCTCTGCCCCCTCCAGCCTCAAACACACCTGCGTCTGCACACACCTACCGTCTCACCCCACTCCCTCTCACAAGGCTGCCCACCACTGATCCGTCCACCTGTGCTCCAGACTCCAGACCCTTGGGAGCCTGCACCATCAATTCCTTGCACTCACTCAGGAATCTAACCTTCCATCCTCAGGGCTACTTCATTTATTCAACAGAGCAACACGCTTAAGCCTCTCCCACCTAGGGAAAAAAAACCCTCCTTTATCCCTGTGTCCTCCAGATTTTTAAAAATTGTTTTATTTCATTCATTTTATTAAAGAAATATCGAAGCAATCATAGCAAATATTTAACTATCAACAAAATAGTAAATGACAGAATTTTTAATTCTCAAAATAAAAGAAAAAAAGTTAATTAAGAATGCTTTGACAAGGTGTTCCTAGCTATCTTACATTATTTTTTACAGGAAAAACAACCATTCCATTATTTCCATGGAATACAAAAGCCTCAAAGGACTTTGTCTAAGTTTATGCTAAAGATCAGTGAAACAGTTTCTTCTTCTGAAAGCAAAGTCTACCAATATTTCTTCCTACTTATTAACCCCTGTACTGAGTGGATCAGTGTCCCCCACAAAATTCATGTCTTTCCCAGGAACCTCAGAATGTGATCTTATTTGGAAATAGGGTTGTTACAGATTTAATCAATTAAGGCTCCAGTATGACTGGTGTCTTTATGAGAAGAGGAGAAGAGACAAAGACAGCACACAGGGAGAAGGCTATACGAGAGAGGAGGCACAGATTTGGGTAATGTGTCCACAGGCCAAGAAATACCAAGTATTGCTGGAAGGAAGCATCAGAAGCTAACAGAAAGGCCTGGAACAGATCCTTTCTTAGAGCCTTAAAAGAGAGCATGGCCCTTCTGACATCTGACTGCAGGCTTCTAGCCTCCAGAACTGTGAGAAAATAAATTTCTGTTGTTTTAAGCCACTCAGTTTGAGGCAGTTTGTCATGGCAGCCCTAGGAAACTAGTACACCCCTTAAATCAGCAGTTTTATTTCTGGCTTCAGGATTACTCTGCATGTGACCTGCTAGAGCCAAATCCAATCTTTATTTTATTTGACTTCCTGAACTTGAGAGAGTCAATTCCTAGGCAGGTTGATAAGAAGTCTGGGGATCCCCAAGGAGAGAAGGGGCTGGGATTCTCAAGGAAGAAGAAAGGACAAACTTTTTTTTCCTCTACATTCCTTAGGATTATATAACAATAATGTATCCTGCTTGAGGAGTCTCTGGAAAAAACCTTCTGGCTAATCCTGTTATTTTAAAATGTAAATTATGGAGTGGGTCTAGTAAGGTCTTTACAACCTCCAGACATCCTTTTGATTCACTGTAATAAGTAATTAAAAAGTATATAACTCCATTGCTAACACTAGCGAGGGGGTACTCTTTCTGCCCCCTTCTGATATCTATGTCAGAGGCTTTCTCTATGCCTTTTATACTTTAATAAAACTATTACACAAAAGCTCTGAGTGATCAAGCCTTGTCTCTGGCCCTAGATTGAATTATTCTCCACCGGAGGCCAAGAATCCTGGCGTCTTTTGTGGTTCAGCAACAACCTTTCGGACTCACGTTGCTCATTTATTCCCTGCTGTTGCTCTTCTGCAGCTGTAACATTGCTGGCCCCTGGTTCTCCTCCACATCCTTCTCAGACCCTCCCTGCCTCCTACATACGCAGCCCCCTCACTGAAGAGCAGTGTCCCTGAGTTCATCCTGTCTCTTCTATTCACTCCCTGCTATGATCTCATCCAAACAGCCCCTCTCCTACGAGTGTGGCCCCCACACACCCCACCTACTCTCCTGAGTTCTAGTTTGGATTTCCTACTGCCTCCTGGCCATTTCCACCTGGCACGCATACAAGCACCTCAAATACCACATGGCTTAGATGGAATCATCATCTAGAACTCCCTTCTCAAACAAACCTGCTTCTCCTCTAGACAGCATGTCCACTCAGGGGTGCAGGTCAAATACTAGCCCTCTTCATGGTCCCCCACTGCAGCCTTCACAGTCATCATCAAGGCCATAGAATGCTGCCTGTGAGGGTTTGGGGACTCCATGCCCTTCTTTCCATACCTGCTGCTGCAGCTCTAGCTCAGGCTCTCACTATCTCTGTGACTAGTGGAAACCCTTACCAAATCCCACTTTAAGGCTGCTTGCTATGTGGCCTTGGGCAAGGTACTTAACCTCTCGGCACCTCAGATTAGATTTCTCATCTGTAAAATGGGGATAATAACAGTACTACCTCACTGGGTTGTTATAAAGATTAAATGAGCTAATATGTTTAAAGTGCTGGAACTGTATCCAGCAGATGGGAAGTGAGCACTGAAGAGTAACCGCTGTTGCTATGGAAACTGCATTCTGCCTCCTTTACTCCCAGCTCCCCATGTACTTTGCTCTCCAGCAACCAGAATCACTCTCTCATCATTCTTTGTGTTCCCCTGGCCCCTGGCCTCCACACACACTGCCTGGAATACCTTACCCTCTCTCTTCTCAGCCCAACAACTAATGAACATGCTTCAAAATGCATCTCCCCTCCACTGGGGTCAGACGTGCTCCTCAGCAGACTCTCATCAGTTCCTCTGTCAGAGCACAGATCATACTGGATCATAACAAACTGCCTCCTGTCTCTCAGTCAGCTCCTCAGGCAAGGACTTTGCCTTATTGATTCTGGTAACGCCAGCACCTGGCACAAAGCAGCTCATCACAGGCTCTGCTGCTGCTGCTAAGTCGCTTCAGTCATGTCCGACTCTGTGCGACCCCATAGTGGCAGCCCACCAGGCTCCCCCGTCCCTGGGATTCTCCAGGCAAGAACACTGGAGTGGGTTGCCATTTCCTTCTCCAATGCATGAAAGTGAAAAGTGAAAGTGAAGTCGCTCAGTCGTATCACAGGCTCTAGAACTACATAATCAGGAGTACAGGGCTGAGCAGAGGTGGGGTACAACCACATCCTAGGTAGCCTAGGACAGTCCAGTTTAGGCAATGGTCCTGACACAATTATTAACAGTGCTCTCAGTTACTTTTAATAGTGCTCCAACATGCATAATAGATCACCACAGGTATTAGAGCCGTGATTCTCACCCTGACACAATGATTCCTTTTGTCTAATGACTATTCTGGAATGCCCTGTGTACCATTCCTTAAATAAAACTGATAATCTGAATAAAATTTCCAAATAACTGAGGTAGTGCCCTAAATAGAAGGTAAAGAAGATTTAAAATGAAAGTAGCTCAAAATAAAATTATATGTATTTTGATGTATAAATGCTTGGGGAAATGACTTATCCTTTTGGCCAAGACAGTAACAGAGACCAAAATTATGCTCTCACCAGAAATAACTAAAAAACTGGACAAAAGTCATGAAACAATAGTCTTGAAGACACCGGAATCAAGCAACAAAAGTCTGAATTCCCGTTTGGGGAAACAAATGGGGTTTGTTTCTGGTTTACTGCATTGTGAGGGCTCCCAGGCCACAGCACAGGAAGAGGGATGCAGACAGAGCTCAGAGGTTTCTCTGAGGGCAGAGGACAGAGCTGGGGGTCTGGGAAGGCTGAGGTGGCTAGAATTTCCACAGCAAGGTACTGGGGAGAAAAGCGCTCTACAAAACTGCAGCAAATACTCATCCTCCTATGTATCCAGCACAGTATTGACCAGAGAATCAATGTGAGAGTTACCTGAAACTGGAGAAAGAACCATCCACTAGGGAAAAGCACTGGATGCTCACACGGGGCAACAAATAATGCCTGCTGCCATTAGTTGAAATTGCTATTGCTATTGCTAAGTCACTTCAGTCGTGTCCGACTCTGTGTGACCCCATAGACAGCAGCCCACCAGGCTCCCCCATCCCTGGGATTCTCCAGGCAAGAACACTGGAGTGGGTTGCCATTTCCTTCTCCAATGCATGAAAGTGAAAAGTGAAAGTGAAGTCGCTCAGTCGTGTCCAACTCTCAGCGACCCCATGGACTGCAGCCTTCCAGGCTCCTCCATCCATGGGATTTTCCAGGCAAGAGTACTGGAGTGGGGTGCCATTGCCTCCTCCGAAATGGAAAACCTCAATTCATGAGGCAGGTGTAGAAGACTCAGAGGGGTTTTTGTCTCCGTGGGGCAAAGCAGTCTTACACTAAATGCTGTTCTTATCATTTAATAAAGCAAAATCTATAAAATCAGACTTTTTCCAAGTAGCTTAATGGCATGAGAAACTAAAGCTTAAGAATATTTATAGAAAAAAAAAGATTATAGGAATACAAACCTATCACATATCCAATAATGTAAAACACAATGTCTGTCATCCAATCAAAAATTATCAAGGCTGTCAAGAGGTCAGAAAATATGACACAAAGGTTAATTAAAATCAATCCAAGAAATGACAGACATGACCGAATTATTATACATTTGAACAGTTATTGCAACTGTATTCCACATATTCCAGAAGCTATAGAAAAGACTGGCCATTTTAACCAGAGACATGAAAAATCTAGGAAAAGACTCAAATTACACTTCTAGAGGTGAACATTATCAAGTGTGAGATAAAAAATACACTGGATAGGATTAATGACCCAATTAAACATCACAGGAAAAAATGAAAAATAAATTTTAAAACATAGCAATACAAATTATTCCAAATGAAACACAGAGAAAAAAGGCTAAAATAAATTAATAGAGTAGCAGTGGGCTATGGGACAACTTTGCGTGTGTGTGCTAAGTCACTTCACTTGTGTTGGACACTGTCCCTATGGGCTGCAGCCTGCCAGGCTCTTCAGTCCATGGGATTCTCCAAGCAAGAATACTGGAGTGGGTTGCCATGCCCTCCTCCAGGGCATCTTCCCAACCCAGGGATCAAACCTGTGTCTCTTACGTCCTCCTGCATTGGCAGCCAGGTTCTTCACCACTAGCGCCACCTGGGAAGTCCTCATATTAATGTGAGTTTAGAATCCCTGGGGGGAGAAGGGACAGATAAGTACTTACAGAAATAAAGATTAAGATTTTTCCAAATGTTTAAATAAGACTGTGAACTAGTTACCTGCTTACATTTAAATATGTAGATGATTACCACGACAGCAACAGCTACAAATGTAGACCATTGTAGAAGGGGATTCAAATTTATATACCATGAATGGTTTTCTTTCTTGGGTGGGACTGTCTGATATATTTCTGGATGTTCATTAACTCTAAATCTCACCCCCAAAAATGTCAGTAATGCCTCCCAATCACTGCACACAAAACACAAAAATCCCTCCCTACAATGTGGTGTCACTTCTCTGAGAGCCACTGAGCTACAACAGATCAGGGCCAGAAAACTATGGGCTCCATTTGTATGGCCTGTGAGCAAAAAATAGTTTCACTTTTTTTAAAGATTGTTAAGAGGAAGAGGAGAGAGGAGAAGAAAAGAAAAAGGAAGAGGAGGACAAGTAAAAATAGTAGAAGAAAGAGACGGAAGAGATGAAATAAAGGGAAAGAGATAGATTATAAGTGGCCCACAGAGCAAAAAATAAGATTTCGTTGATCCCTGGTCTAGACTTCAAAGGGAAAAGGATATCACATGGTCCATTTTCATAAGGTGTTTATAACCTAATGGGGAATTTATACATTAGGATTCAGTCTAAGAAGCAGAACCATGACAAGTAATAGGCAATATGGGATTTATTACAAGGATTAGACGATGTGTAACTGTAGGAGCTGGTGAAGAATCCACAGGAGACTGATGCCTTTGTGCCTGGTGGGGGCCAAAGGTCACTGCAGGTAGACAATGCATCTATCTCGAGTGAAGCTACACATGATGCTGGGAAAGCAAGGACGATGGAAACGCACCAGAGCCAACTGGAACCCATGAAAACAAACTAGAGTCCATGTCTTTCTCCCCACCTTCAATATCATTGTTAAGCATGACCTGAAGAAGCTGATGCCCTCTGCCACTGAGCTGCACACATGTGCCATCCTCTACATGTTCTTACAACACCGTGGGTTTACCTTGCATTGGCTCCATTACACAATCCTATAGTTGCCTGCTTCCTTGTCTGTGTCCTCTGCTGGACTCTGAGCCCTGGTGGTAGGGACTCCATCTGTCATCTTCATCATTGTATTATCCTTTGCTTCTAGCACAGTACTTAACAGTAATTGCTCAAGGAATACTTTCTAGATGAATGAATGAAAGATAAACCAACGTATCAAGTGAAAATCAAGCTGAGCAGAAATGAAACAGGTGGTTCATGCAAAGAAAGGCTGCTCCTTTATTCTACAAGTGTGATTTCTAATTTTAGAGGTGTTGTGGTGACTTCATGTTATTTTGCGAGGCTTTGGAGACAGGCAAAAGCAATTCTATTTGAAAACAGGAAGAGTTCGCCAAAGGGTGTGTACTTCACTACACCGGTTCTTGGGAAGTGATGGTGCACGTCCTTGTCCCTCACAGCAGAAGGCTAAGCTAAGTTAGCAGGAGATCTGCACTGGGAACTGTCTGGCAGGAAAGAAACAACATGCCCTATACATCAACCATATAGAGCAGGAATTAAAGAATGTCCGCCACGTGAAGACTGTGCAGGACACAAGAAAGAAGGTATTAGGGAAGATGCCACCAATACTTAAGGACACAACACGGTTATTATCATCACTAAATAACAGCTGATATTTAGAGTATTTAACCTGCCAGACTAACCATTCACATGCATTATATCAGGTGATCTTTACAATGAAATCTATAATTATCACCATTGTATAGATGGGGAAATTGAGAGGCTGTTTGTCCAAGACAGCAGAGCTAGTAAGAGACAGAAATGGAATGCAAACCAACACACTTTTCATCCAGAGACCCAATTCCTCACTACCATCTATTCTTGGAAACTAGGTTAGTCCTGAGAAAACTGGAGTCTACATTTTAACAAACAGAAGCTATTCCCTATAGCCGGTATTTAAATGGTTTTAGAAAACATTGGAAATCTATTCCAGGATTAAAGTTTAAAAGCTATTGAACATAAACTATATACATATATTTGTATATACCATGTGATATGGTATGCAATATTATACTGATTAAGTGCTAAATGCAGTGAATTAGGAAATTCAGACAAAAAATACCCAACAACATTATATAAAACACCACCTGCTTACTTAACAGGTATTAATTAACAAAGTGATCTATTAATTAAGGTGTTAGAATACCCAAATCGAGTTTTACCTAAAATCTCTGTTTGTTCTGGGTGAATAATATTTTTTGAACAACAATAATTTGAACAATATTTAGATCCATCTAAACAAATCAGAGCCCAAAATATGTAACACATTTTTACAAACATCGGTATTACAGATACAACAGAATCAAATTAATTTCATGAGATACTAAGATGACTAAAACTTGGTCTCTATCTACATAGGGATTCCAGAGACTGGGAACACCAAAACTTCTACATAGAACTGCAGAATGAGACAAAAGACAATAAAAGCCCAATTAACAACAGAAGAATGGAAATTGAATTTAGTAGGCATATCATTTTTAGTAAATATATTTCTTAAAGTGAATATTTTCCATTTAGTCTAATTTCTTTCATAAGTCTGTTCAATTTAGACTTATCCTAAAATGAATTTTCTTCTCATGAGCACAGAATTAATGCAATTATCCTATCCCTGATCTCGCTAAATGTCACCACTTTTCATTCTAAAATACAAAACAATATAAAACAATTTGTGGGATGGGGCCTGCAACATGTTGGGTCTTAGTTCCCAGACCAGGGATCAAACCCATGCCCCCTGCATTGGGAGCTCAGAGTCTTAACCACTGGACTGCCAGGGAAGTCCCAAAAACATAAAATTTTGAAACATAAAATGTCTTTGGAACTTCAACTAAAATTTTAAAGGTGTAAAGAGCTTCATTCATGCCAAAATAAGACTAGATTTAAATTTTTAAATGAAGTATTTGATGGGTAATTTTATATTTCTATAAATACATGGGAAATAATTTCATTTTTAAAGTTTTAAGAAAATGTTATATTTACATTTAGGAAAAAAATTACATTTCCCAGACTCATGCTTACCCTAATAATACTTTCTTAACAGTTAGCTCTGCTCTTAAAGGTATCTTAACTAAGCTCTGCCCCTCTGCAAACAGTATTATCATCAATATTTGCTAATATTCAATAGTCCAAATAATCTTATCCCTGGAAATATCTCTAAATATTATAAAAACATTGCTTGTAACCACAAGTTCACAAATTTCAAATTCTTGGAGATAGTCCAGATTCTTCCACAAAAATGCAATTTAAAGAAAAGGAATTGAAGAGATTATATCAAACAAATATAATGTGTAGCCCTTATTTGCATCCAAATTCAGACCAGCCAACTAATCAAAAATTGTTTTGAGAATAGAGGATATTTAAGTATAGCCTGGATAAACTGACACTATTAATGAATTATTTAGATGTGTGGTGATAATGACACTGTGGTAACAACGATGTAATTCTTATCTTTTAGAGAAATTTTCAAAAATATTTGTAGATGGAATGATAAGAGATCTGGGGTTTGATTCAAAATAATTCAGTGGGAAAGGACTGTCAGAGGGTAAATATGAAACAAAACTGGCCTAACAAAGAGATATATAGAGGTTAATTATGTTAATCTCTTTATATGTTTGGAAGCTTCCATTATAGAAAAATTTTAATAAATGAAAAACACAGCTTGAAATATGGTACAATGTCTCTTATACAACAGATACCATGAATAACAATAATACAGTCACCTTAATTTTAAGAACTATTGGTCATAAGCATGGCTTTGAATATAGACATAGTTACTGGTAGCAAAATGACAGTATCTAAAGACATGGAATTAATTTTAATCATGCTTAATTCAATCTCATTGTTCTCTTTGCCTGAACAGAAACTGCTTCACTGTGAGAATAAATCATAACTATCCCCAAATAGACTTAATTACTGATTTTAATAAGCATACCCGCATTCTAAGAACAAGTAAGAAAAGGAAGTTTATAACTAAGTACTTCTTTTATAAGCATTCATTTTAACATATAAACCTTAATTATGTTAAGACAGCTGAGCAGCAGGAAGCCGGTGTTACTGAACTTCAGACTGGGTCTTCAAATCGTTTTCATTTTCCTACACCTAATTTTCTTGTGGGTTTTTGTTTTTTTTTTTTTTTGAGGGGAAGCCAAATTTTGGTATTAATAGCTATCACATATTTAAGTTCTTTACACCTAGTGGTGTATATGAATTTTAAACCCACTTAAATAATATCAGTGCTGATATGAAAACATGACCGTTAAGACTAACCTATTTTTGTAGAAATTACAAGGTGACATTAGCAATTAGAGTAATTTTACCATTCAGACTGGAATCATATATTAACGTGGGAAGACATTTCTGAACATTCTTCCTAAATGCCGGGAGTTGCGGGGATGAGAACTAGAAGTTCTTCACACTTCCAGTAAAATGTGAAGCAGGGTGCAAATTATTAGAAAACGAAATTTGCTCTATCTCCCTCCCCCTGCTGCTGCTGCTGCTAAGTCGCTTCAGTTGTGTCGGACTCTGTGCGACCCCATGGACTGCAGCCTACCAGGCTTCTCCGTCCATGGGATTCTCCAGGCAAGAACACTGGAGTGGGTTGCCATTTCCTTCTCCAATGTGTGAAAGTAAAGTCGCTTAGTCGTGTCTGACTTTTAGCTACCCCATGGACTGCAGCCTACCAGGCTCCTCCATCCATGGGATTTTTGCGGGCAACAGTACTGGAGTGGGGTGCCATTGCCTTCTCCCGCTCCCTCCCCCAGACTTTGTTAATTCTTACTGTCGTTTGATTCTAATTATCGTAGCGTCCGCTGTACCTCTAGATATTCTACGGTCCGTTATTTCATCCATGTCAAAATGAATGAGAAGGGAGTGTCTGGTTTAGGCAGATGCCTGGTTTAGGAGCTGAGAGAGGTTCCTGAATCATTAGCTACGTTCCCTTGAATAAGCAAGTACCACACACCCACTGTACGCAGGTACCCGGCGAAACTCAAGTTATCGCGGTGCCACGTCGCACCTACGTGGGGCGTGCAGGCCACCAGCAGGCCCCCAGGCTAGCAGCCTTCGACCACCTCGGCGTCCAGTCCGCCCAATCCACAGACGCCCTCCTTCCTTCTCTGCTGGGGCCCCACCTGCACTCCTATTCCAGCCGGCTGGGGGTGACTGAGGGCTAGTCCTTCCTCAGCCCGGAGTCCCCACCCCTCATCGCCTCTTGCCAGGCCGGCCGCGCCCAACAACCTGGGCACATCGGGGTCCCTTCCGCGCTGTCAGGATCCAGCGCCCCCGCGGAGCGCGAGGTGAAGCGCAGGGTCAAGATTCCGAAGAGGAACCGGGGCTTGGCTGGGCAGCGCCAGGCGTACCTCCACCTCCAAGATGGGCGGGCGGCTGGGGAGGAGGCAGCGGCTCCGAGACTGCAGGCGTACGGATGGGGTCCCGTTATCTACATGGAGGGTGCCTGGGTTCCTGGAGATCACAAGGGGAAAGAGCGAAAATCCTGCTGAAGAGGAAAAACTCACTGTAAGGACTCTCGGCTGACTCCTCACTGACGACCTTGGGTTCAACTAAGTCCTCTAGTTTGGCGTGGGCCAGGCATGGCCAGTGCCGGGCCGCGCCTTATCTTCCCTCCGCTCCGCCCAGGCACTTCCTAGCTTCCTAGGGAAACGCAGAGCCCGGGCGCCAGGCTGGGGATGGCACGGCGCGTGTCCCTGGGGGCATCCGGCTCTTGAGGAAAGAAAGGCGCCTCCTGACGCAAGGGGCCAGAGTCCAGGAGCCTGGATGTAGGCTCTAGGACCCGGGTCGCCTCAGCCTCTGAGGCCTCCTCGAGGCCCAGGTATTATAAGGTGACAGACGCCCATGCGGTTAGTAGTTGAGAAACCCGACAGAGCCCCGTAGCACCGCCTAAGGTCCTCGGGCGAGTTTCTTAATTTCTCTAAGTCCAAATTTCTTCTTTATATGACGGAGATTTCATTGTGTCGTCTTCATTGGGTGCTAGGAAGGTTAAAGGGAAATCCATTGCTCCGCAGACGAAGAGCAGGAGATCAGGGTTAGCTACTATTGCTAATAATATTTGTGTTATTATTAGTGGGCTGGACCCAAGGGCTTGCCTGGTGGCTCAGTCAGTAAAGAATCTGCCTGTAATGCAGGAGACTCGGTTTCGATCCCTGGGTCAGGAAGATCCCCTGGAAAAGGAAATGGCAACCCACTCCAGACAGAGGAGCCTGGCGGGCTACAGTCCATAGGGTCGCAGAGTCCGACACGACTTAGCGACTACACCACCACCCCGGGGAAAGTGACTTTTCCTTGTTTTTTTTTCTGCCCTCGCCCTGGTCTCTCTGTGACTTCCAACTCCTCACTGAGCTCCAGCCCTGGGGCTCCACTACCCCGGCAGCTCTGGACGCTTCCAGTCAGTCCTGTCTCAGAAGGGCCCGCGTTCTTGCCCAAGCCTTGGGCCAAGGTCAGCCGCAGGGTGGACAGAAGCCCCGGGCCCGGGAAGAGCCCTGATGCCCCTACAGAGACCCCGGAGCCGGACCTGGAACCAGAGGTGCGGTCTCGCGCTCAGCGCGTTCCAGAACCCGGCCCGGTCGGCTCACCGCGCAGGGCATGGTGCGCCCTCCGCATGTTCCCGCCGCAGGCTGCCCCAGCCCAAGAACTGCGCCGCCACGAGGCCGGCCTAGGTGAGCCAGGCCGCCCAGCTCTGAGGGCTCGGTGTTGTGGGTGGGCCCTCTCTAGCAGCCGCACAGGCGCCGGTCCGGTCGGCGAGCCCAAGAAGGCCCGATCTCTCCGCGCGATCGCGGCGCTTCGTGCAGGTGACCTAAGCGCCACGTTCGATAGGAGAAGAACGTTTAACTTACTCTTCCACAGAATCGAAGATTCGTCGTAGTAATTAGGCAATGAGGGGCCGGCTTGGGCCGGGCTCCGGACTCCGCTGTTCTGGCCTGGGGCCGCGGGAAGGACGTAAGCTCTCATCTCCTGCGGGGCGCGCGGGAGAGACTCCGGTTGGCTCTGGGCTCTTCCGCGGCTGTGCCCCGCGCTCCGACGTTTGTTGCTCGTACAAATTAACGAATGTAGGCCTGGAGAGTTTTCGCACAAGGGGCAGAGGGAAATTGGAATGTGAACGGGTGAGTAGTTAGCGTGAAATAGGTTCCCTTTATATTCTCGCTTGTTTCCAAGCACTTAGGTGACCCCGGACCCGCAAGATTTGCGAAAAGGATCTTAAAGCTGAGGTGATGAGGGCGAGGCAAACTGAGTTCAGGATTTGGCAAAGTCTGCGGAGGGAGAAGGGGGAGTAGGGGTTTGGAGGATCGCCTGAAGGTCAAAAACAGGAGCAGACATAGTCAACTGGTGGTGTCTGCCTTGCGGGCGGAGGCTGCAGGTGTTGAGGGGAGGGCGAAATCGGAAGCAGAAACGCGTATGGCGGCTATCAAGGTTGAGCGTGGGAACTTTCCAGAACACCCTCGGAACAAACTGTTGCAAACCGGGAGGAAGTGGAGATCTTAGGTAGAGTGATGGGACGGAAATGAGATGGGGTAAAAACGGTCAATTACACGGCTCTAAAAACGTCTCTCTGTGTGTTCTCTTCCTCCTGGAAAGAGAAATTCACACCTGGGGCAGGGTAGTAGACGAGGGGGAACCAGCTTACATTCACGGAGGAACTTCTTCCAAACCCGCAAGGAACACGATTCTTTTGAAACCTTAGCCCTGCGCAGGACCGCAAGAGCTGCAGGGTCTCTAGAAATTCGCTTTTTCTGGCGAGAGTATTTCTTGATGGACATCTTCGTTTTGTTTGCCTCCCTCCCTGAAACCGAACACAGTGAAACCTTCCTGGTAGCAAAGTCCTTTCAGATTTTTTTTTTTTTAACTTCTTTCTATTCTAAAGAAAGGGAATAGAAGTTTGTAGAAGGTACAGAGTTTTCAAAACTGCAAATATCCAGGATCCGAATGCTTCGTTTGATATTTCCCTTTTCTCTGGGCTCTAGTTTTTAAATTTCTATTTTTAAATTGCCTTTTATTTTTCCTGAATAAACTTTGACCACTACATGTAAGATTCACCTCATATCACCCTTCAGTTTATTTGGGAGAAAAATCAATGCTTTAGAAAGACGGAAAATAAATGGAGAATATATAATTAGATGACTTCCAATTATTTTTTATTTATAGATTTCATAAATACTAAATCCCACATTTTAAAAGCCAGGATTTTTTCAACTTCAAATATTTGCAAGTTTTACAAACCATTTTGAAAATAGATTTGTTTCTTATGTCCATAATGAATATGGATTATAACACTAAATTGTTTAATTGAGAGGAAAGAACTAAGTTTTTAAAAAAGAGTTCTAAATTCCACTTGGAAGGCGAAATAACATAAAATAAACCATGTCGTGTAGTGATTCAGCACTTTATTTAGTCCGTACAGTTAGGTTTAATTTTAATACTGTTCCACGGAAGATGGCACATTAGACACACTGATAGGAAATAAATCCTCTGAAATTAAAATTCTACTCATTACACATCAATTACAGGAAGACATAAAGGGCACAAGCATTCTGCACTGGACTTGGGAATGATACTTGCAGTTCCTAGGGAGTGAAGACGGGGGAAACATGTAGTGCATTGGACGATTTACTTTCTGCTTTTAACACCAGAACAAAACGCCCCACTCACGTTCATAGTTCCTCTGGAAATGTGCAAATCGGAAAAGCCTTGGAAATCAGGACTGGAGGCTGCAAAAGAAATGGCGAGGTGACGCTGACGCCATGCGAACCGAAATTTGTGGTTGCCCGGCTGCAGGATTCTGATACACACAAGCCTACTCCCGGCTGTGCAAAGTGAAGTGCGCCATGGCGAGGACAGGACGACCTCGGATGGCTCCGCCCTCCGGGTTGGCTCCCCGTCCGCCTCACTGAGTCAGCTCCGGGACAGGTGTGGGTGCTATTCGAAAGACCGGTGAGGTCCCCTCTCCGCCCGAAAGGGCGACCAGCGACGTCAGCCTAGAGCCCTCTGCTCCGGACTGACACCCCAGCAGCGCCGCGGTGGCGGACAGGTGACGGCCCAGCAGAGCGCCCTTGCTGGGAGCGCAGCCGCTGGTACAATCCTGCTGCTGCTGCTGCTGCTGCTGCTGCTTCAAAATTGTCCGGGCAGCGGATGCGGCGGCGGCAGCGGATACGTGGAGCAAGGGGGCAGCGGCCTGAGGATGCAACAGGCACGACGAACGCTGCAGCAGGTGGCAGTAACCCCACGGGGTCGAGGGCAGACTCTGCGCGGCGCCTGCACCCGCTCCCGGGACCCCTTGCATGATACTCTCGATGCTGAAGGAGGTGCATCCGCCAGATGGCCGCGACGCCGGCCCCTTGCTGTCTTCCCAAGGCTGGGAGTCTAACGTGGGCTGCAGCGCCGGAAGGGCGCCGGGGGTCCCCAGATCCGCGGCTTGCTCTTTCCTGGGAACCTCAGCGTAGGCCGGGGCGGAGAGCAGCAGGTAGCGGAGTGGGTGAGGATGAAGCAGCGCGCACGGGCGGCTCCCGGGGGTGGAGGCGGGATAGGCTCCAGTGACAGGCTGTGGCGGGGCCGCGGGCCCGAGCAGCATGCCCGGGTAGGGGCCGTGCAGGGCAGCGGGCGCAGCGGGCAGGGGGAAGGGGTGGTGCAGGTGGGCTCCGGGAGGTGGGTGGTGGCGCTTGAAGCGCTTCCTGCGCCGAAGGAAGCTGCCGTTGTCGAACATGTCCTGGGAGGCGGGGTCCAGGCTCCAGTAGTTGCCCTTGCCCGGGTGTCCTGGCTCGCGGGGGATCTTGACGAAGCAGTCATTGAGGGAGAGGTTGTGGCGGATGCTATTCTGCCAGGCGGGGAACTTGCGGCGGTAGTAAGGGAAGCGGCCACTGATGAAGGCACAGATGCCGCTGAGCGTGAGGCGCTTGTGCGGGCTCTGCAGAATGGCCATGGTGATGAGCGCGATGTAAGAGTAGGGGGGCTTCGTCGGCTGCGGGGCGTCCCGAGAGGCTGCTGCAGACTCCGTCGAAACCCCGAACTTGGGGCAGAATTCGGAAGAGTTGCTTGGGCCGCCGCTGCTCTCGGTGCGCTCTCCGGGAAGCGCGCCAGCGACCCGCCGCGCCTCCTGCGGCTGCGGCTGGTGCAGAGGCTCTGGGAACCGCTGACTTCCCTCGGGTTCCTCATCTTCCTCCTCCTCTTCATCTTCCCCTTCTCCCAAGATATCGATCTCACCGTCTTCCCCATCGGAGCCCCGGAAACGGCGCGGAGGTGTGGGGCGAAGGCGCTCAGCTCTAGGCAAGTTCATGGAGGAGCAGGTTCTGCAGATGCCGGGGAGGCAGCGGCCGCTCCACCTGGCTCCGGGCTGGAAGCCTGTGTTGAGTGTTCCAAGAAGCGGAGACGCTCGAGGTCCCCCTTGTAGATGGTGGTCTTTTACGCCGATTTGTCCTTTCCTACACCGTCCGGCAAAGATGCACTTTGCCTTTTATTGAAGTTTCTGGGTCCTTGTGTGATGGACTCTGCCGCCCCTCTTCAGAGCCTTTCTCGCCAGAGCGCCCTTCCCTCCTCCAAACGCAGTGCAGTGATGAGGGTCCTTGGAGCATTACCCGACACAAGAGCCTTCAGTCTCCTCCTTGCACCCACCCGCCAACATGGAAGGCGCTTCACTCAAGATCAGCCGGCCAATGGGGCCTGGAGTTGCATACACTCTGTTAACGCGCTTTGAAAACCTCAAATGAAAAAGCAGGGGCGGGGGGGTGTAGGAAGATATGTACCCAACAATCTAAGGCCACATCCATATTCAAACCTGTCTCTTGAAGGATTAAAAATAAGCAATAAGCGGGAGAAGACACTGAAATGTATACGGTGTTTACCTATAAAAGAATGTGTAACAATAAATGTTTTTGTTTCATGGTTAGTCACCCATTTTCATTGGTGGGTTCTGTCCTCCATAAGAGCTGAAATAAGGAGTTGAAATATTTTTAATGTTCTAACTACACTCCCCAGCTCAAGAGTGAAGTGTGAGAGTGTTGCCTTGTCCCTACTACCTCCTATCTCAGCTTCCCAAAATGTTCTCCATGACTCCAGTTTTCAGAAGACTGAAATATCCTGCCATGAAGTTGTGGAAGTTATGGGTGGAGGGAAAGCAGAAGGGCTAGAGAGAAGTCCCCTTCCAGCAGTGATTCTCAACTTCTTTGAACATTTAACCTCAGTATGAAATATATTTTATACCATGATCTTGCATACAGACTTATACAACTGTGGTAAGTTTCATAAAACAGGTGATCATTGATTTTTTTTTAATGGCCATGACCAACTAAATTGTACCAATTAGTACAAACCCAGTTTGAAATATCTTTTACCAAAATGGCTTGACAATTTCAAAGGATACACCCAGTCTGAGACTCAGTCTTTCTCTTCTTTAAAACAAGAACCAACATTAAGCACTTTTTACTGTAATAATAAATGATAATCTTGAAACTTAAATGAGGCAAAAGAGGGCAGAAGTTTTGGTGTCTTTAACTAAATCACCAGGTCATCATTCCCTACTCACACTGGAGAAACGAGATGACAGAGATGCTCTGTTTCAGTCACTTGCCATCCCTGGGAGTAACATGATTTTTAGATTGGCATCATTTAAATCAGCCCAGAGAATAAAGTAGCAGTGCTCAATGCAACATAATTTAATGTGCATTATGGTAAAATACCAAGCAACAGTATATATTCATAATTTAATACCCCCCTCACCTTCAAAAATTTGAGGAGGCATCTAATAAAAATGCAGAATGAAAGTATTGTACTATGCCACTGAGTGTTACTGATAGACAGTAAATCTTCTATTAGAATTTGAAAAATGACAATTTTCAGCAAGAAATCAGAAGTCGGCTAATATAACCAAAAATAGCTTAAAGGAGTTAGTTTCTTCAGGATAAAATTTTGAAAACAGCTTTCTTACTAGTCTTTTTAAAGTTTTATCCTCTAAGTCTTCTCAGTTGTATGCAGTCTAAACCAGAACAAATAACAGAAGTTTTCAAGCTAACAGATTTGTGCTTGAATCCCAAATTAACCAATTACTACGTGTGTGACCTACTCAGCTAAGCTTCAGGAGGGCTGGGACAGGTGTCTTATTCAACCGTTGATTCCCTGATGCCTCCCCCTCAGCCCCCTGCAGGTAAGGCAATTTTCTCCATCAGCACAGGAATCCGATTACCTGGGAAAGGGAGCATTGTTAGTTTTCCTAGAGTCAACTTCTATGGGGATTGGGGTTATTTAAAAATGAAAGAAGAAAAGGACACCCTTAAAAAAAAAAAAAACTATCCCCACTGATGAAAGTATGTTAAAGGGGGCACTGGGAAACGAGAAAGAGCTCCCAATGGCCAGAACCGGGACAATCTGAGCAACAAAATAAAGTAGCACAAGCTTGTTAACCAAAGTATAAAAAATAGATTGAGTAAAGTAATACATGGGCAGAAGGAAGAAAGAATGTGTGCATGTTCAATTGTGTCTGACTCTTTGCGACCCTATGGACTGTAGTCTGCCAGGCTCCTCTGTCCATGGGATTTTCCAGGCAAGAGTACTAGAGTAGGTTGCCATTTCCTCCTCCAGGGGATCTTCCTAACCCAGGGACTGAACCTATGTCTCTGGTGTCTCCTGCATTGCAGACAAATTCTTTATCTAGTACATGGGGGTAAAAACGCAAATCTCCCTTGCAGAAAAAATTCCAGATAAACTATGTAGATATTCCACCCTTTAGGAAATGGGGCATAACCCGCCCCCCCCCCCCGCCCCAATCTTTTACTGTGGGCAGTGCACAATGACTTCCTGCCAAACAGAACCTCATGAAGTGGGGGGAGAGAGAATGTTACCTTGGAGAAACCTAACAGAGGCTTCACCCAGGTGTTAGGTAAAAATGTCAACATCAACAATCACAAATCACATTGATAGTATGTACCCTTGATATCAGGTAACAGTAACTGTAATGTGGTATCCTGAGTGAGATCCTGGAACAGAAAAAGGACATTAAGTACAAACTGCTGCTGCTAAGTCGCTTCAGGCATGTCCAACTCTGTGCGACCCCATAGACGGCAGCCCATCAGGCTCCCCCGTCCCTGGAATTCTCCAGGCAAGAACACTGGAGTGGGTTGCCATTGCCTTCTCCGAATACACTGTCTAGGTTTGTCATAGCTATACTTCCAAGGAGAGTGAATCTTATAATTTTGTGGCTGCAGTCACCATCTGCATTGATTTTGGAGACCAAGAAAATGAAATTTGTCAGTTTCCACATTTCCCCAATCTATTTGCCATGAAGTGGTGCGACCTGAAGCCATGATATTCGTTTTTTGAAAGTTGAGTTTTAAGCCAGCTTTTTCACTCTCCTCTTTCACCTTCATCAAGAGGCTCTTTAGTTCCTCTTCACTTTCTGCCATTAAACTGCTATCATCTGTATATCTGAGGTTGTTGATATTTCTCCTGGCAATCCTGATTCCAGCTTGTGATTTATCCAGCCTGGCATTTTGCATGATTTACTCTGCATATAAGTTAAATATGCAGGGTGACAATATACAGCATTGACATACTCCATTCCCAATTTTGAACTAGTCTGTTGCGCCATGCCCAACAGGCAAAGGCTTTAGCAGAAGCAGTTTTTTTTTTTGGAATTCTCTTGCTTTTTCTAGGATCCAGTGTTTGTTGGCAATTTGATCTCTGGTTCCTCTGCCTTTTCTAAATCCAGCTTGTATATCTTGTACCACAACTTTTTATCCATTATTCTGTCAACAGATATCTAGGTTCCTTCCATATCCTGGCTATTGTATATGGTGTGTTCCTGAAAGGCAGGCACACCACACCCACAAGGCCACACAAGGAAGCTCCTAAGTACAAACTAAGGATATCCAAATAAACTATCACTTCAGTTCAGTCGCTTGGGTGTGTCTGACTCTGCAATCCCATGACTGCAGCATGCCAGGCTTCCCTGTCCATCACCAACTCCTGGAGCTTGCTCAAACTCATGTCTATCAAGTAAGTGATGCCATCCAACCATCTCATCCTCTGTCATTCTCTTCTCCTCCTGCCTTCAAATTTCCCAGCATCAGGGTCTTTTCCAATGAGTCAGTTCTTCACATCAAGTGACCAAAGTATTGGAGTGTCAGCTTCAGCATCAGTCCTTCCAATGAACATTCAGGACTGATTTTTTTTAGGATGGACTGGTTGGATATCTTTGCAATCCAAGGGACTCTTAAGAATCTTCCCCAGCACCACAGTTCAAAAGCATCAATTCTTTGTTGCTCAGCTTTCTTTATAGTCCAACTCTCACATCCATACATGACTACTGGAAAAAAAATGAGTTTGATTAGACCAACTTTTGCCGGTAAAGTAATGTCTCTGCTTTTTAATATGCTGTCTAGGTTAGTCATAGCTTTTCTTCCAAGGAGCGTCTTTTAATTTCATGGCTGCAGTCACCATCTGCAGTGATTTTGGAGCCCCCCAAAATAAAGTCTCTGTTTCCACTGTTCCCCCATCTATTTGCCACGAAGTGATGGGACTAGATGCCATGATCTTAGTTTTTTGCATGTTGAGTTTTAAGCCAGCTTTTTCACTCTCCTCTTTCACTTTCATCAAGAGCTCTTTAGTTCTTCTTCACTTTCTGACATAGGGTGGTGTCATCTGCATATCTGAGGTTATTGATATTTCTTCCGGCAATCTTGATTACAGCTTCTGCTTCATCCAGCCTGGCATTTCGCAGGATATACTCTGCATATAAGTTAAATAAGCAGGGGTGACAATATACAGCCTTGACCTACTCCTTTCCCAATTTGGAACCAATCTGTTGTTCCATGTCCAGTTCTAACTGTTGCTTGTTACCCTGCATACAGATTTATCAGGAGGCAGGTAAGGTGGTCTGGTATTCCCTTCTCTTTAAGAAATTTCCACAGTTTCTTGTGATCTACACAGTCAAAGGCTTTGGTATAATCAATAAAGCAGAAGTAGATGCTTTTTCTGGAATTCTCTTCCTTTTTCTATGTGCCAACAGACATTGGCAATCTGATCTCTGATTCCTCTGCCTTTTCTAAATCCAGCTTGTACATCTGGAAGTTCATGGCTCACATACTGTTGAAGCCTGGCTTGGAGAATTGTGAGCATTACTTCGCTAGCATGTGAGATGAATGTAATTGTGTGGTTGTTTGAACATTCTTTGGCATTGCCTTTCTTTGGGATTGGAATGAAAACTGACCTTTTCCAGTCCTGTGGCCACTGCTGAGTTTTCCAAATTTGCTGGCATATTGAGTGCAGTACTTTCACAGCATCACCTTTTAGGATTTGAAATAGGTCATCTGGAATTCCATTACCTCCACTATCTTTGTTCATAGTGATGCTTCCTAAGGCCCACTTGACTTCACATTCCAGGATGTCTGGCTCTAGGTGAGTGATCACACCATCCTGGTTATCTGGGTCATGAAGATTTTTTTTGTATAGTTCTTCTGTGTATTTTTGCCACCTCTTCTTAATATCTTCTGCTTCTGTTAGGTCCATACAATTTCTGTCCTTTAGTGTGCCCATCTTTGCATGAAATGTTCCCTTGGTATCTCTAATCTTCTTGAAGAGATCTCTAGTCTTTCCCATTCTATTATTTTCCTCAATTTCTTTGCCTTCATCACTGAGGAAGGCTTTCTTATCTCTCCTTGCTATTCTCTGGAACTCTGCATTCAAATGGGTCTTTCCTTTTCTCCTTTGCCTTTAGCTTCTCTTCTTTTCTCAGCTATTTCTAAGGCTTCTTCAGACAATCATTTTTCCTTTTTGCATTTTTCGTGGTGATGGTCTTGATCACTGCTTCCTTTACAATGTCACGAACCTCTGTCCATAGTTCTTCAGGCACTCTATCAGATCTAATCCCTTGAGTCTGTCACTTCCACTGTATAGACATAAAGGACTTGATTTAGGTCATACCTAAATGGTCTAGTGGTTTCCCCTACTTTCTTCAATTTAAGTTTGAACTTGGCAATAAGGAGTTCATGATCTGAGCCATAGTCAGCATCTGGTCTTATTTTTGCTGACTGTAAAGAGCCTCTCCATATTTGGCTGCAAAGAAGATAATCAATCTGATTTCAGTATTGACCATCTGGTGATGTCCATGTGTAGTCTTCTCTTGTGTTGTTGAGAGTTTGCTATGACCAGTGTGTTCTCTTGGCAAAACTCTGTTAACCTTTGCCCTGCTTCATTTTGTACTCCAAGGCCAAATTTGCCTGTTACTCCAGGTATCTCTGGACTTCCTACTTTTGCATTCCAGTCCCCTATGATGAAAAGGACATCTTTTTTGGGTGTTAGTTTTAGAAGGTCTTGTAGGTCTTCACAGAACTGTTCAAATTCAGCTTCTTCAGCATTACTGGTTGGAGCATAGACTTGGATTACTGCAATATTGAATGGTTAGCCTTGGAAACGAAGAGAGATCATTCTGTCATTTTTTTTGGATCTTGGTTAATAATAATGTATCAATATTTGTTCACTAATTGTAAGAAATGTACCATACTACTGCCAGCTGTTAACTGTGTGAGTATAAGGGGTGGGGGGTAGATATGGGCATTCCCTTCTACTCTTTGCTCTGCTCAATTTTTCTGTAAATCTAAAGTTGTTCAGAAAATTATAGTTTATTAAAAAAGTAAACATGAGGAAAGGGGACTAGTAGCCAAAAAATAGAAACTCAAATGTCCATCAACTGATGAGTAGAACAAAATGTGGTCTATAGAATTTTATTCAGCAATAAAAAGAAACAAAATGCTGATCCATGCTACAACATGGATGAACCTTGAAAACATTATGGTAAGTGAAAGGAGTCTGAATGGGCAAACCTATTGGGACAGAAAGTAGATGAGTGGTTGCTGGGAAATAGGGGCAGGGGAAATGGAGAGTAACTGCTAACAGATACAGAGTCTGAGAGCTATGAAAATGTTCTGGAACTAGATAGTTGTAATGGTTTCTCCTTTACCTGGGGATATACGATAAAGCCAAGAATTGTATACGTCAAAGGGTAAGTTTTCTGTGAATTATATCTAAATAAAATCGATGTACAAAATAATGTTGTTTAGCTGTTCAGTTGTGTCAGTGGCTCTTTGTGACCCAATGGATTGTAGCCCGCCAGATTCCTCTGTCCACAGGATTTCTCAGGCAATCCCACTAGAATGAGGAAGCCATTTCCTCCTTCGGGGATCTTCTTAACCCAGAGACTAAACCCATGTCTCCTGCATTGCAGATTCACTTCTTTCAATATCACCTCCATGTGTCCTCCACAGGTGGATTCTTTACCACTGAACCACCTAGGAAGCCTATACAAAATACATCAATGTAAAAAATAAAGAGCTGTATCAATGAAAGGAAAATAACTGAGTTCTTTGGAAACAGAAATCAAGTTTATTATGGCAAGTAATTCTTGAAGGGAAAAAACAAACATGGGCGAGGTGACTCTTTGTCCCATCTGATTCTTTAGTGTTGCTTCACTCTGTGCTCATGAAACACTGAAACATTTAACATGGGACCCATTGCATAGTGGCAGATTACTTCTTTCCTAACACTGAATAGGCTTTTTTCTTAACACTGAATAGGCTTTTTTCCTGAACAAATCTATCAGGGCTTCACAAACACCATCCATCCTACTTTGAAAAACCAACCTTTCTAAACTACTATACAGAAAAGACAGATATCTAATTTCTCTCCATTTCACTATGAAAATTAAAGGCAATCTGGTTATTGAAAGTTAAGGTTGATTCTGATATTAGGACATTCTAAGAAAAAACAAATCTTATTCTCCTTTCTCATCACAGTAGGCCAAGCTGCTAGACATTCAAAGACAGAATTCACTCCTTTCAACATCACCTCCACATTGTATGGCATTCCTAGAACTGGGAAAGGCCTTTCAAAGAAATCTAAAAGTACAGGTTTCCACCTACACTACTAATCCAAAGGAGATATTTATTCAATTTGTAGCCAGCAACCAAGCCCACAGATGTTTAAAAGCCTTTTAGCTTTATTTTGCTGGTAATTCCCTTCAAACTTCATAATCTAGGAATTAGAGACCCTTTCAATCCCTGGTCTTCCCTCACCTCTGGGATGACTCTTCCTCCAGCTATCTTAAATTCAGTACCCGTGTTCTTGTCCTTTCACTAAAAGCTGGAAAAGGCCTAGGAAAGAACCATTTGTTTTAAGAAGTTGTGCAGAACCTTGAATATTTATCAAATCTTGCTGGAAAAGGAGAATTCACATTTACTGAAACTCTATATTCAGAGTGCTTTAAATATAATCCCTGGAACAATTCAGAGAGATTTGCATTTTATCTCCATTTTATGAATAAGGGAGCAAGGGCTCCAAGAGATTTGGTAATTTATCCTATATTACTCAGTAAACTATAAAGTTACAAATGAGCTATGCCTAAATCATGATTATCATTACCCTGAAATCATAATACCCTGAACACTTTCTATGGGTAGCAGAATAATGGCCCATGTTATTAATTTGTTAGTTAGATTTCCATTATAAAAATAAAACCTCTTGAGGATATAGACTGACGGCTCCAAAGCCCTCTGAAGCACAGGTTAAACTGGTAATGTCTCTGATGAATGAAAAATTTCACTTTGGGAAAAATAAGAACAAAGAACAGAACAATGTATTTAAAAGAACATATAAATAACATAAAAATACAGTAAAAAAAAAAAAAATTAAATTAAAACAGTAAGATCCAGAAAGGCAAAGGTTAAAATGTGTTAGGTAGGTTTGGAAAAATGGGTACTTTCATATACACCTGTATCACAGCAGAAAGGTACAGCCAGTTGGGAAGGCAATTTATCTATCAGTATCTATTAAGAACTTTAAATGTGCATATCCTGGAAGCCAGTGATTCCACTCTTACGTATCTCTTCTAGAGAAACACTGTCACATAAAAACAAAGAGGCACACATTAATGTTCACTGCAGCACTGTTTTCAATGTCAAAAACAGGAAACAATTAGTTCATTTGCCACAGCAATCAACCACATTACTTGTCCAGCTCAAAACCCATCAGCCACTTCCCAGGGCTTTCAGAATAATCCAAATGTTTTCCTCTTTACACCAAATCTTTTCCACAGAAGCAAAAGGCCTGGCCCTGGCTTACAACTCCAATCCCATCCCATACCCATCTCATACCTGGCTTTCTAACCTTTCACCACCCTCAACTTCTTCATGGTTTTCCAGCATGCTACACTGGTTCCCATATAAAGGCTGTCTCTATTACTTGCTCCCTCTGTGTAGAAACTGCTCCCTGACTTTGCATGAATGACTCCTTTTAGCTCTATTCTCAACTTAAAAGCCACCTCTGGCAACCTGGATGAATCTTGAGGGTACTATGCTAAGTGAAATAAGTTACAGAAAGAAAAACACTGCAGGATTTCACTCATATGTGGAATATAAAAAACAGACATAATAAATAAATGAGCGAAACAAACCAAACAAAATGAACACATGGATGCAGACAGCAGAGTAACGGTTACCAGAGGCAAAGGGGATCAGCTGTATGGGGAAGGATGGAAATCAAATTTCTGGTGGTGAGCACACTGCAGTGCATACAGAAGTGAAAATACAATGTATGCACAAACCTAATACAGTGTGAAAGGCAAATTTCACCTCAATTTAAGAGATAATTTTTTTTTTTAATATGACAATTCTCCCAAATTATACTATAGATTCAACGCAATCCCAGTTAAAATCCTACCAGGCTTTTTGAAGAAACTGACAAGTTAATGACAAAATTTATATTGAAAACAAAAATATCTAAAATAGCTATAACAACCCTGAAAAAAAAAAAAGAACAAGATTAACTTATTTACACTACCTAATTTCACAACTTCAGTTCAGTTGCTCAGTCGTGTCTGACTCTTTGCAACCCCATGAATCACAGCACACCAGGCCTCCCTGTCCATCACCAACTCCCGGAGTTCACCCAAACTCATGTCCATAGGGTCAGTGATGCCATCCAGCTATATCATCCTCTGTCGTCCCCTTCTCCTCCTGCCCCCAATCCCTCCCAGCATCAAGGTCTTTTCCAATGAGTCAATTCTTCGCATGAGGTGGCCAAAGTACTGGAGTTTCAGCTTCAGCATTAGTCCTTCCAATGAACACCCAGGACTGATCTCCTTTAGGATGGACTGGTTGGACCTCCTTGCAGTTCAAGGGACTCTCAAGAGTCTTCTCCAACACCACAATTCAAAAGCATCAATTCTTCGGTGCTCAGCTTTCTTCAAAGTCCAACTCTCTCATCCATTCATGACTACTGGAAAAACCATACCTTGACTAGATGGACCTTTGTTGGCAAAGTAATATCCCTGCTTTTGAATATGCTATCTAGGTTGGTCATAACTTTCCTTCCAAGGAGTAAGCGTCTTTTAATTTCATGGCTGCAATCACCATCTACAGTGATTTTGGAGCCCCAAAAAATAAAGTCTGACACTGTTTCCCCATCTATTTCCCATGAAGTGATGGGACCAGATGCCATGATCTTCGTTTTCTGAGTGCTGAGCTTTAAGCCATCTTTTTCACTCTCCTCTTTCACCTTCATCAAGAGGTTTTTTAGCTTCTCTTCACTTTCTGCCATAAGGGTGGTGTCATCTGCATATCTGAGGTTATTCATATTTCTCCTGGAAATCTTGATTCCAGCTTGTGCTTCTTCCAGCCCAGCATTTCTCATGATGTACTCTGCTGCTGCTGCTGCTGCTAAGTCGCTTCAGTCATGTCCGACTCTGTGCGACCCCAGAGACGGCAGCCCACCAGGCTCCCCTGTCCCTGGGATTCTCCAGGCAAGAACACTGGAGTGGGTTGCCATTTCCTTCTCCAATGCATGGAAGTGAAAAGTGGAAGTGAAGTCGCCCAGTCGTGTCCGACTCCTAGCGACCCCATGGACTGCAGCCTACCAGGCTCCTCCGTCCGTGGGATTTGTCAGGCAAGAGTACTGGAGTGGGTTGCCAATAAGCAGGGTAACAATATACAGCCTTGAAGTGCTCCTTTTCCTATTTGGAACCAGTCTGTTGTTCTATGTCCAGTTCTAACTGTTGCTTCTTGACCTGCATACAGGTTTCTCAAGAGGCAGGTCAGGTGGTCTGGTATTCATATCTCTTTCAGAATTTTCCAGTTTATTGTGATCCACAAAGTGAAAGGCTTTGGCATAGTCAATAAAGCAGAAATAGACTTACTCTAAGGCTAAAGTTACCAGGACAGTGTACCATAAAAAAAAAAAAAAGACAATGATTCAAGCTGTTTGAAATATATTCTCAATAAAATAACATATCTTCTTTTTCTCATATTTTCTAACAAACTTAATAATTTTTTTAATTTTTATTCTTCAGCATTTCAGAACATCATTCTGATTTTTGAAATTTTATTTATTTATTTATTTTTGGCTATGCTGGGTCTTCATTGCTGCATGCAGGCTTTCTCTAGTTGCAGTGAGTTGGGGTGGCTTATTGTGGTGGCTTCTCTTGTTGTGGAGCACAGGCTCTTAGAGCCCACAGGCTTCAGCAGTGGCATATGGGCTCAGAAGCTATGGTGCATGGGCCCAGCTGCCCATGGCATGTAGAATCTTCCTAGACCTGGAACTGAACCCAGGTTCCCTGCATGGGCAGACAGATTCCTAACCACTGGAGCACCATGGAAGTCTCATTGTGATTTTTAAATTTTATTTTTAATTAGAACATAATTGCTTTACATTTTGAGAACTTCATTTACTTTTCCTGAACCTTCATGTCATATATGGTAGTGGTTATGGAATAACTCAGTTTCATCTTCTTTCTCCTTTGAATGTTTCCTAAAATGTTTCTCTTTGTTCCTCCTCTCAATGAATTTGTTAATTCATAACATGTTTGAACTCAAGTATTAACTTAAATAAATTCTACATCCCTTTGGTGCAATGGGGAAAAAAAAGACAATGAATCAAAATAATGTCCACAGAAACACACACACACACACACAGGTGATTTTTAGCAAAGGTGCAAAAAGCTTATTCAAAGGGGAAAAGAGTTTCCAAGACATAACAATAGAACAATTAACTTGAGATGGATTGTGGTACTAAATGTGAAGAGCTAAAATTATTAAGTTCCTAAAAGAAAACATAGGAAAGATCTTTGTGACACTAAGATTATCAAAAAGTTCTGAAACAGGTACGCATATGCTCAGTCATTTTGACAGTCTTCTGATATTTAACAACCATTAACTCTTCTTTAAATCTCATCTCATGCCTTTCTCTTACTATCTGAATATAGTTATGCTGACCTGGCCTTCAGAAGGAATAGGAGAAAAGTAATCCAATATATACTTACTTACACACCTACTATTTATATAAAGACTATTAAATTATCAGAAGTTCTCTGTAATTATATTTAAAGTACCCTGTCACTTTTTAGTTTACATTGAAAAATAAAGAAGTTCAAAAAACCCAAGATGGATTTAATACCAGCAGTAAAATCAACTCTAAAATTAAAAGTTCTATAATTGAAATCTTTGAAATATATTACAAAGTGAACGGCTGAATTTCCATTACACTGACTACCAGTAAGGCTTAGAATCTGACTCTAAGAATAAGAGAGAGTCTCAAATAATTTCTTTGACTCAGAAATTACAAGTAATTTCTTACAAGTCTCTACCATAATAAAGCTCTTATTTCCCTTAATAAAAACAGTGACATTATTTGTTTTTAAAAATTTTTGCTATTAACAATAAAATTACATCCAAGCATTCAGCTGAAGTTCTAAGGGAAAATGATAATGCTGAAATAAGTTTTACCATTAAAAAAAATTATTTTTAATTAGAGGATAATTGCTTTACAGTATTGTGTTGGTTTCTGGCATATATCAACATGATACCACTATTATTATTAAAATTTTCATGGGTGAGAATTTCAGCATATGTAAACTCCAAAATAAGTTTGCAAATCATCTGTCTACAAAAAAAAGTCATAGGAAATTACATTTTATTGAATGAATGCCAAGGGTTTTATATTACTGATTTACTATATTTATGTATTCTATAAAATAAATACTATTTTAAAGGATACACTGTAATTCATAAGAAAAGTAATGCAAAAAATAGATGCTTGAAGTACATCCAACAAGAAACTTATTCTCACTTTTATCATCCAGTCCTTTTGGCGATACTTCTAGTATTATGGACAAACTTGATCTTCTTGGAAATGTGTTGTCCATCGCTTTTCTGTTTCAGTCACAGTAGCTATAAATAGTTGTTTAAGAATATCCTTATCTAAATTCCTGCCTGTAAACAGAACAAAATATGGTATGATTATATTATGCTTATTAAAATGACACAGTTTACCTATCAAGTCTAGACCATTAAATGCTTGATAATCTTGAGAAATTTACGAAAACAATAGTAATTAGTAAGTCCTTCCTTAACTTTCTAATTAAGTCCCTGAAAACCAAGCTGACATTTGGATTAATCACTTTTCTAAAAATATTTGAGCTTCCCTGGTGGCTCAGAAGGTAAAGCGTTTGCCTGCAATGCAGGTAGACCTGGGTTCGATCCTGAAGAGTAAAGGGCAGGACTTCTCTGATGGTCCACTGGTTAAGAAACCGCCTGCCAATGCAGGGCACACAGGTTTGATCCTCCTTCACAAGATCCCACATGCTGCAAAGCAACTAAGCCTACAGGTCACAACTACTGAGCCAGTGCTCTACAGTCTGTGAGCCACAGTGACTGAAGCCCACTCGTCTACAGCCCATATTCCAAAACAAGAAAAGCCACCACAGTGAGAAGTCAACACACCGCAACTACAGAGTAGCCCCTACTTGCCACAACTAGAGAAAGACCACATGCAGCAACAAAGACTCAGTGCAATCAAAAATAAATAAGTAAATAAATAAATAAATAAATAAGTAAAATAAGTTTTCTATTAAAAAAAAAGCAAAGGAATTAATAAGTTCTTATGATGTTATCACATAATTAGCACAAATACGTTAACCACAAGCTTATTTGAATTTACAAAAGAAGTTCAGGTTGGCTAACACCGCTTAGGTAGCGCATTATATCCCTCTCTCCATTTTTTTTAAAATGTTTATTTCTTCATTTATTTGGCTGTACTAGGTCTTAGTTGTGGCACACAGGAACTCTTAGCTGTGGCACATGGGATCTAGTTTTCTGATCAGGGTTTGAGAGTGCAGACTGGACCACCAGGGAAGTCCCTATTTTTTTTTTTTTTTTTTTTTGCTTTAGAAATTTAACTGTCTATAAGGGAAAAATATTTGAAAAAGAAAAAGATATGTATGTACATATATATATATACACACACACACACATTACTTTGCTGAATTACTTTGTTGTATGCCTAAAAATAACACAACATTGTAAATCAACTATATTTCAATTAAAAAAAAAGTTAACTGTTTGCTACTTACCAATAAGGACCAATCGATTTGTTCTCTCACTGTCGTCGTCCCAGTTCACTGGTGTCTCCTCCAGATCATATAGCTCATGGACACCCTGGATGATCACTTGATGCGGTTTGTCTTTGATTGACACTAGCCCCTGCTCAGAGGAGAACGGCCAATTAGCAACAGTTTGAATTTAAAAGCAGAAATTGAGCACCAATGTTAATGCATTAATTATCCCTATTTCTTTTTAAAATACAGAATCATAAAGAACATATTGTTAAAATTCCTTAATTCCAGTTATTTGTGCATTAAAGTTTCCTAAAGCCTCCAATTTTTAAAACATGTTTCCACATAATTTTTTTTAAAAACCCCTATTTCTACTGATAAAGTTAATATATGTATTATGATGTGTATTCAGTGTTATCACAATGAAAAACTGAAAAAACTAAATGATAAAACATGTTAGGTATCAAATTCTACCGATTATTCTACTTTTAAGGACTTTATACTTATTTCCATTTTAGTAGGAAAATTTGAGATGTTAAAGGATTTTGATGATAATATGTTTTTGAATGAGTTGTATTAAATGAAGTAGATAATGATGAAATAAAGGAAAAGAAAAACTATTGTACTTATCTGAATAAAATCCACTTTATATTGATTTGTAGAAATAAAGAGCAAATTATCTAATAAACTGGCTCCTATGGGAATGATACAATTTCTCTGAAATAATATTTGTTAGTTATACATATTTTTTTATAAAATAATACAATATTGAAAAATAATAAGAGACAAACCACTGTCATTACCACCTCACAATTCCTGTGTATTTTTGGTAATATTCATGTATTTTGGGTGTACATTCTTCCAGTTTCCTTTTCTCGTGCCGTTTCATTTTCTACTTTATAAAGTTGAGTTTTAATACGTAAGAACAAACATTTTGAAAATAATTACCTAAGCATTAATCTTATATAAAGTCTTTGAAGTATCAGCTGTTACTAGAGTTCACATTTTAAACATACTGATTATTACCAGACTAATACTTTGTAAGAGCAAAGAGAAGGAACTCTATGAAGAGAAAGGCTGTGTTGTCTCAGATGCCCCAGTGTTGCTGTGATGAGAGGAAGGCCAAAAGGAGAACCAAAGAAAGGAAGAACCAGAGAAAATGTCATATTATCTAAGAACAAGATCTAAACTGGGATGGTGCAGAATGAGCCACTGAACTCTCTACAGAGTGGTATATATGACTACTTAATTCTAGGTAACCACCCTATACTCACTAGGGATAAAAGCAGTTACAGAATGAAATATGATCTTTCAATTAGGATCATAGAATGCAGATGGGGACAGAATCACGGAGAAGCAGCAGACCTGGCTTAGCTCCTCTGGGTGGGAATGATTTGGGAGTACACTGGGATTCACCTGTGTTCCTTTGCAGTGCCAAACCCAGGTAGAGCCTGCACAGAAGGTAAAGAAATCTAAATACTTTCCCTGTCACTCTAGTGACCCCAGGAAGTTGGCAGCTAACCAGAGAATCTAGTTACTAACAGTAATGATAATAAATAGCATTAATAAAACCCTAAGCACATTTCTGAAAACAGAAGACTGCTCATTGGTTAAGCACACAGCCTGGAACCCACAGCTCCCTGGAAAAAACACTTGTGTGACATAATAAAGTCAGATAAACATGAATGGATTTCCAAACACAGAGCAAGAATTCTTTTAGTCCTTCATAACTTTGTTGCACAGTATATCAGATGTTTAGTGTCTGCTAAATGCACCAAGAAGCATAAGGTTCGGCTGTGGCAAGCTTTCCTCTGTTAATGAAGCTCTCTCAGAAACAGTAACACAAGAAAACATTCCATTTTCTCTGACTGACCACAAGTTGTATGCCAAGAGGAGGGAAATTTCAACAAGTCAAGCTCATTAGCCAGATAACTGCTCAGAGCTCCTGGGAGTAGAGAGCAAGGGTGGATGTTCCAAGGCATGCAGGCTGTTTAGCTCAGCACCCGGTGAAGCTGTACAAATAAACCATGCTTTTACGCAACTATGCAATGACTTTCAAAGCTTCTTTTCAGAAATGGAAATAAGGAAAAATGAAAACACACAGAGGTTATTTGAACTAAACCTAGCGCTTGTGTTTTTTACTAAATATGGGGCTCTCTTGTAGCAGCCAAGACAGGGACTTTATCCGAAAGTATGAAACCATAAACTGTGTACCACACCTTCAGCCGTATGACCTCCATGCAGTCGTCATCCCTGTTCCTCACATTCTTTTCCCACAGAAGATTCTGTATCAAGTGACATATTTTAATAAGATCAACCACTGCTCAGAGGAACAGCTACATGGCAAAACAATTGATAAATCATTAATAAGTTAAAAGTGCATTCACCTGAATGTAAACATTTAGACTTTCTTCCTCCGCATTTCCTGGTACTTCAAATGTGACTGTAATAATACTCTGTAAATCAAGAGACAGTCAATAATGATTTTTTAAATAATAATGTCAATCTTTTTTTTTTTTTTAAATCACAAGTTTCAAGATGAAAAGTAAGGAAACATTCATGGACATATGTGTTGCCTTAACAATTGTATTAGGTATAACTTTTTCACCATATTTGTTGATTTCTGAATCAGCAACTCCACGTTCTATATTCTGTAGCTAGTCAATGGTTTAGTATTTACACAGAGAAACTCTTATGAAAAGATACTCATTGTTTAATGCATTCTTTACAAGATTCTCAGCACTACAGGGAAGGTTAATATAAAGAGTGTATCAGCTATGCACTAAATGAGGCATGTTTGCCTGGGTCATTTTATTTCATCTCATCATTTACTCATGACAACAAACCATGGATTAAAGAGAATGATTTCCATTTTATAAATTGGGAAGGATGAGGCTCAGAAAAAATAAACTACCCAGAGCCAGGAATAAAACTCAAATGCAAAGGTTCTCTGGGAAATATAAATACAAATTGAAAGATTCAGTTTATCTCTGACTGAACATGTTCCAAAAGAAGAGTTCCAAGAGATGAGAATGAGTTTTAGAAGGTTGACATTAACATTTACAGAATGTTAACTTTGAGATTTATTTTTTCTCCTGATCTTGATAAATCTCTCACTGACCACTCTAAGCAATCAGAAGCTTAAGATTTCCTCTAGCTGAGCGCATAATTAAAATCCAAACCTCCATTTGCCACAGTAACCCAAAAATTTAAAATTAATGATAAAAATACACAAGAGCTAAGCATAACACAACAAAAGCACAAACCCCATCTTGGAGAATAAGATGCTCAAGCCAAGCTTTAAAACAGACAGAAAGAATACACTAATATACAGCATTGCATAATTGCCTAGAAACACATATCTTAACATTACAAATCACACCTAAAAACTCATACAGAAATGTATAGCAAATCATAAAGCATATCAAAATACAACATAGCAAAAGATTGCCAAATGAAACATAATTTGTTAATTTCAAAAGACAGCGGTAATTTAACCTTTAAAAATGCTTAATATGCATCTTATTCTAGTTGGATAACTTGGCTTTTAATGTTGGGAATGTCTCAATATAGTACTCAATACTGTATCAGGAATGATTTTTGCTTTTGGCAAGTTCGAGATATGATGGTATTTCTAAAGAATACAATTAACTCCAATGTGAAATTTTTAAAAAAGGTTTTAAAAACGACAATGCATCATGGGACTTGAGGGAGACAGACATTTTAGAACCAGATGTTTTTCTGTACCAATAAACTCTTCTCATATTAGACAAATCCTAAAGAAGATGAGGTGGCTCAGTGGTAAAGAATCCACCTGCCAGTACAGGTTCAATCCCTGGCTCATGAAGATTCCCTGGAGAAGGAAACAGCAATTCACTCCAGTATTCTTGCCTGGGAAGAATACTGGACAGAGGAGCCTGGTGGGCTACAGTTCATGGGTCGCAAAAGAGTCAGATAGACATAGCAATTAAACAACAATAAAGAAGATGAAACCCATAAATGTGCAGTGCAGAAGATGAGGGTCACAACTCAAGAGTTCACCCCTGGCTCTATTAATAAGTATACCTAGATTGACACCTGGGTTTTCTCATCTACCTTTCCCTGTTCAAACCCAGTTCCTCTTTATCAGAATGAACAAGAAATCCATGAAAAACAAACAAATGCATTAAACATCATTCAGGGATAAAACTTTAATGACATACATAATATGTTCTAGGTATTACCCATTTCAGACTTTTTCCAGTTTATTTTGAATCTAAAATTAACTCTCCTTTTCCTGTACACAGAAAGGAGGAGAAAACTGAAGCAGTAATTCAGAAGACTAAAGCAAAATAAGGTACTGTTCCTAAAATAAAAAATAGGAATAACTCTTAAATATTAGGATTTTGGTCTGTTTGTTCTTTAACCTACTGGGTTATCTCCCTCAGTTTCCCACTCTTCTGCAAACAATATCTAACATGTAGTAACATGCTGAAACTCTAGTACTTTGGCCACCTCATGCGAAGAGTTGACTCATTGGAAAAGAACCTGATGCTGGGAGGGATCAGGGGCAGGAGGAGAAGGGGACGACAGAGGATGAGGTGGCTGGATGGCATCACTGACTCAATGGACGTGAGTTTGAGTGAACTCTGGGAGATGGTGATGGACAGGGAGGCCTGGTATGCTGTGATTCATGGGGTTGCAAAGAGTCAGACACGACTGAGCAACTGAACTGACTGAACATGCGGTAACTTCCGTATCTTTTTTATCTGGAAAACTAAGCCCACTAATGTGCTTAAATGCAAAACCTCTCTCTCCACTCTCCACTCCTCTAGCTTCTCTTTCCTGTGACTCCTCTGCTGTGATATCCTGCCACCAGCCACACAGCTAAACATCTGGTGTTTTGATCCAAATCCATCTGCCTTCTAGATTTCCCTATTTCTATTATTAGTAATAGGTCCCTTTTGTCCATTTAGGCTTGTTTCCCATCACTACTGTCTTTCCGTACTGCTCACCATCGGTTAGTAAGGCTATCCAAGCAAGCCGACCTGTTTCACAGTGCTCACTGTCTACCATTTCCATTCTCCCTGTAAACAACAGAGATCAGGCCCTCATCACAGGGTATATGGACTTCCGCAGTATCTTCCTGCTTGGTCTCCTGACTCCACACTCCAATCCAGCTTACTGGACACTGTCCAATAGTACAGAATGAATTCTCTTTGCCTAGCAAATCAAAGCCTAATTAATACCTTAGCTCAAATTCTAATACCAAGCATTCATCAGGACTTCTGCTCTTCTGGAGCACAGTTACTTTCCCACTTTTAAAGATCTGGACTGCTCTTTTCCTTATATCTTCCAGTCCAAAAGGAAAAAAAAAAAAAAAAAACACAAAAAACAAAAAGCCTTCTAGTTTAAGGTTTCTTGTTGGCGTATAAATCGGAATAGCAGTTACAACTCTGGAAGAAGAAGGGTTAACGACTGGGAAAGGGCAGAAAGAAATTCTCTTAACACTTTTGGAAATCTTTAGATTGATTTCAGTAAGAATTAGAGAGATATCTGTTCGTGTGTACATACAAATACACACGCACAAATATAAATAAAGATGCATTGACTTGCAAACTAAAAACATGTATGCTTTACTATACGTTAAAAAAACAAAACAAAAATCTGTCTTTCATGAAGCCTCAGATCCACTAAATCAAATGAGACTGTTCATGTTACTGAATCTCACAGTTCTTGGTCTGCAATATTATATTATACTTTGCCCTATGTTGATATACCTAAAGTAGGAAAGTACATCAGAATCTTCTGTAGAGCTTTTTAAAAAAAGAAAGAAGGACAAAGATTGGGCTATCCCATTTCTTGATTATAAACTATACTACAAAGCTACAGTAAGCTCTACGGAACTGGTACAAAAAGAGACACACAGATCAAGGGAATAGAACAGAGAGCCCAGAAATAAAGTCACACTCATACGGTCAATCAATTTACAACAAAGGAGGCAAGAATATACAACATGGAAAAGACAGTCTCTTCAGTAAATGGTAATGGAAAAATAAAGCAGCTACAGGCAAAAGAATGAAACTAGACCACTTTCTTATAACACAAACTTGAAATGGATAAAAGATTAAATTTAAGAGCTGAAACCAAAAAACTCCTAAAGGAAAACAGAGGCACTATACTCTTTGACATAAGTCTTGGCAATATTTTTTGGATCTATTTCCTTAGACAAAAGCAACCAAAACAAAGAATGGAACTACATCGAACTAAAACATTTTTGCACAGCAAAAGAAACCTTCAATAAAATGAAAAGGCAATTTGCAATTGATTTGTCTAATACATGATTAATATCCAAAATACATAAAGAATCATACAACTCAGTATCACAAAAAACCCAAACAATCTGATTCAAAAATGAGCAGAAGACCTGAACAGACATTTTTGCAAGGAAGACACAGATGGCCAACAGACATGTGAAAAGATGCTCAACATTACTAAGCATCAGGGAAAAGTAAATCAACTACAATAAGATATGACCTCACATCTTTCAGAATGGCTATTCTCAAAAAGACAACAAATAGTAAGTGTTTGTGAAGATGTGGGCAAAATAGAACTCTCATGCACACTATTGGCAGAAATGAAAATTAGCACAGCCACTATGGAAAACAGTAATGAAGCTTCTTCAAAAAAATAGGACTACCATTTGTTGCTGTTCAGTAGCCCAGTCATGTCCAACACTTCCACTTCTAAGAAAATGAAAACAGTAATTCAAAAAGATATATGCCCCCTAATGTTCATTGAAATATTATATATTTACAATAGCTAAGATATGGAAACAGGAATCTAAGTGTTCACCAAGAAATGAATCCATAAAGATGTGGTGTGTGTGGGTGTGTGTGCATGTACACATGCACATATGTATGTGTATACACACAATAGAATATTACAAAACTATAAAAAGACTGAAATGTTGCCATTTGTGACAGTACAGATGGGCCTACAAGTATTATGTTAAGTAAAATAAATCACACAGAAAAAGATAAATACCATGAATTCACTTATATGTAGAAACCCAAAAAGCAAAACAAACAAATATGCATAACAAAACAGAAGCAGACTCATAGATAACAGAGAACAGACTGCTACTGCTAAGTCACTTCAGTCGTGTCCGACTCTGTGCGACCCCAGAGACGGCAGCCCATGGAGCAGCCACCAGGCTCCCCCGTCCCTGGGATTCTCCAGACAAGAACACTGGAGTGGGTTGCCATTTCCTTCTCCAATGCATGAAAGTGAAAAGTGAAAGGGAAGTTACTCAGTCGTGTCCCATTCTTAGCGACCTCATGGACTGCAGCCTACCAGACTCCTCCATCCATGGGATTTTCCAGGCAAGAGTACTGGAGTGGGGTGCCACTGCCTTCTCTGGAGAACAGACTGGTGGTTGCCAAAAGGAAGGGTCAGGGGATAGGCAAAACAGGTGAAGAGGACTAAAAGATAGAACTTTCAGTTGTAAAATAAGTGAGTCATGAATATTCTATTAAGAAAAGTTTCTCAGAGAAAAATGACACAAATGTGGTAGTATACCTCCCCATAAATATGAGACAGATAAGTATGCTGTTATCATGGCCCTATTAAAATTGATTCAAAAAATAAGTGACAATCTCAAGGAAAAGGAGAGAATGCAAGACGCACTACTCACTCACAGGCCCCCTCTCATGGTGTTTAAATGGAAGAAAGAAGTTATCCTAGCTCCACCATACACAAGTTGCTTTCAAAAAAGGTGGGTACAGTGAAAATACATTTTGTTCCTAGCATCTTTCCTGCCTTTCCAAAGTCAGTTTTTATTTAAATAAGCCATGGATGTCTAGTCCAGACTTTTCCTTAATCAGTTAGTTAAATATACTTAAAAATAGGCTGCAAAAAGAACCCCTAGGCCACTTTTATATAGTAATTCTCATCAAAAGAACTAATCAAAATATGTTGACTGACATGTAGAATGGAGAAGCCAGAAAGCATGATTTTAAGATTTTAAATAACTCTGGTTTGATGAATTCTTATTACTCATTAAGAAGCTAGATATAGATGACCTCAAGAACATTTAAATTATGAAAACTATCAAAACAGTTTAAAAATGCTTTTTAAAAAAAGTTCTAATAAGACAATTCTAAACAGAACAAGGTAGTTAAAGATGATTTTTAAAGATTTTTTTTTTTTACCTGATCAAGATGAGGTTGTGTTGTTGGCACATGTTGAAGTTTTTTCTGCAAACTAAGAATAACTGATTATAAATTCAGAGCTAAACATATTTCTCATTTCACCTTATATATTACTTAGAGACACAAAGCTAAATAAGAGAGAACTTCCACAGCTAAATCTGTTACATAGTTCCAATTTTACATGCTGTTTACATATTCTAATAGACAAATGCTAGCAGACTGCTTACAAACCTCTCATAAAAATGTACATTCATTGACATACATACATATACACACAATATAGACAAAAACTAATCTTAACTATTTTGTGTGGTTAAACAGGTTTCTTATTTCCAAAAGACCTAATATAGGCCTAGGAAAATACACCTAAACGTTTTACAACTGCTGAACATTTCATCTACTCTCCCCTTGAAAATAATGCTTGAACCTAAAGAAAATTAGAAGAATAAGTTTTTTCCATATCAATGTTTTCCCTTGAATGTATCTACTTTTAAAAAATTAACAGTATCCATAAATGTAAGCCTTCTATTCAGTCAGTTACCAGTGGCTGAGAGAAAACTAAAAGACTCCTAAAAATACATTGTTCTGATATAAAAGGAGCTAAAGATCAATATGCCATAACAAATTACAACCCTAACAACTGCAGCATAGCTTCAGAGACTGATGGGGATAGGTTGGAAGGAGGAAAAGGAATTAAAACCTTGCAGATGTTTTGCCTTGGAGAACAGTGAGGGGTAAATTAGTAACAGCAAGTTTAGGAAAGAGAAAAGGCTTGTAGGAACTGTTGAAGGGAATGAGTCTCCTTGGGGGGTCTCAGTAGGGACAGTGTCAAATTAAATCCTTCCCAGCTGGTTGCTCAGGAAAGGATTCTCTTGTTAAGCATCTAAGCACAAAGAAAAGTTATGCAAAGACCTTATCTAGAGCAGGGCCTTCATATTAAGTAGTTATTTCTTTTAAGCATCACTAACGCAGTAAGTGTAGAATGAAATTACCTTGGAAACTTTGAAAAAATTCTATGTTCTTTCCCTGTGTTTAATATTTAATATTGGACAATGACTGCCTACAACTTCCACAGGCAAGAAAAAGTTTTCCTCTACAAGTCCCTGGGTGGGTCTGAAAATTAGACAAAGATTAAGAAGAGAAAAGCATATACATTCATTTAATAAGGGTTTTGGTTGACAAAGGAAACTTCACAGTGAAATGAAGACCTGAAGAAAGGGTAAACCTGGGTGTTTCTGTGCTAGGTTTGATGAAGAGTGGAAAGCCATGGAGATATGACAGGACAGAGGATGAGCCAAGCGTGGTAAACTATGGGAAACTCAACAAGGCCTGTGCCTTGAGATTCCCTCCATCTTCAGAGATAAGGATGCGCCTTTCCTTTGGGTATAGAGAGGTTACCGCTCACATAAGTCATACCTCTCACTATGACTCATCTACTTCAGAGGAAATGGGAGAAAATATTTGCAAACCATGCATCTGATAAGGGGTTAATACCTAAATTATTTAAGAACACCTACATTTCAGCCACACACAACCACACACACACACACAAAAATAATAATAATAATCCAAATAAAAAACGGGCAAAGTATCTGAACAGACATTTCTCCAAAGATAATATACAAATGGCCAACAAGTAAATGAAAAGACGCTCAATATCTAATTGTTATAGAATGCAAATCAAAACTACAACATATCTCATGCCCACTGGGACAGCTACTACCAAAACCAACAGAAAATAGCAAGTGTTGGCAAAGATGTGGAAAAATCGGAACACTTATGCACTGTTTGTGGGAATGTAAAATGGTGCAGCTGCTATGGAAAACAATATGATGGTTCCTCAAAATATTAAAAATAGAATTACCATATGATCCAGCAATCTCAGTTCTGGGCATATATCCAAAGAATTTAAGGCAGGGTCTTGAAAAGGTATTTGCACACCCAACCCATGATCACTGCAGAATTATTCACAACAGCCAAGAGGTGAAAGCAACCTGAATGTCATTATCAATGAATAAATGGATAAATAAAAAATGACATATACAATGGAATATTATTTAGTCTTAAAAAGGAAGACACTATTGTCACATGCTACAAAACAGATGAACCTTGAAAACTAAGTGAAATAAGTTAGTCACAATAAGACAAATACTGTATGATTTCACTTATTTGAGGTATCTAAAGTTATCAAATTCTTAGAAACAGATGACAGAGTGGTAGTTACCAGGGGCTACAGGGAGAGGAAAACGAGGAGTTGTCATCAGACTAGTACAGAGTTTCAGTTTTGCAAGATGAAAAAGTAGATCCATTGCAAACAGTGTGAATATACTTAACACTACTGAATGAACTGTACAGTTAAAACTGGTTAAAGATGGTTAAAAAAAAAAGATATCAATGACCAGGGAAGAACTATTTGTTCTTTCCCTTATCAAAATGATTCCCTGGGGAAAGAGATAGGAAACTGATCCATTACTACAGGAAAAGGAGTGCTTGAGGGAATATCCCAAACTAAAGCTTTCTATGTATTTCATGTGTTTTCTCATAGGGAGAATTACACACAGTGGTTGGGAAAGAAATATTAACATCAAATCTCTAAAGTTAAGTACCACTTACACTGTAACTTCTGTAGGAAAATACATGTGATTTCCAAACATCCAGTTAGCAAAACTTTCAAGAACATAATCATTAGGAATGATCTAGAACATCAAAGATGTGACAGGAAGCATAAATCAAATGTGCATATGTATAAATCATTCTTTTAACACCTATAACTGTAGGGGGAAAAAAATACATTAAAGTAAAAGTGACCAAAACAGGACAGGAAACATACCTTATTCCAGAGAGACTGTCAAAGGCATGAAGATCTAATACTTTTGCAAGGTCAACTCTAAAAGTAAGAACACCAACGTGAAGTGTTAAATTCTGTAAAATATAATTAATAAAGAAAAGCAATTTCTATTTTGCCAGAAATGTAGACATAAAAATTAATTAATATATACTATTTTGGGAAACACATAACATGACAGGCAAGGAACAAAAAAGCTTTTGTAAAAAATTTCCATGGGATTTATGCATAAAAATTTAAGAACAGAATAAATGGTTTTAGACCAAGGCAGAAAATTACTTTGATTATTGCTTCAATAAACTGTTGTGGGTTTTTTGGTTTGTTTTTACTTAAATTGTCTTTTCAGTTCTAAAAACTTGAGCTTTTCAAACTAGATTTTTATAGAAAAAAAAAATTGGTAAAAAGCTTAAACTTTTCAAAAGTAGCAGTTTACTACTCAAAAGATGAAATGAGCAAAACTGAACAAATGTAAAGAACAAAGTAGTATAGGAACAATATCCTCAGAATTACTGTATTTCTTTTACTCCATCTTTCATGATACAACGAGTAGTAGCGTAAGAATATAAGCAGTCAGATAATCAAGACATAAATATTTATTCTAGGACCCTTATCTACATCCAAAGAATGCGGTTTGATTTTATTTCCTTCAGATGGGGTTGCATATAGACTGAAACTTCCTGTTAGTGCTCTATTTGCATAAACATTATTTCTGTTAAAATTATTTAGTGGTAATTAAGCCTTGTTAGGAAAGCAGAGATTGAAGTCAGAAGAGGTTACCATATCACAATCAGCATTCAGTTCAGTTCAGTCGCTCAGTCGTGTCCGACTCTTTGCGACCCCATGGACTGCAGCATGCCAGGCCTCCCTGTCCATCACAAACTCCTGGAGTTTACGCAAACTCATGTCCATTGAGTCCGTGATGCCATCCAACCATCTCATTCTCTGTCATCCCCTTCTCCTCTCACTTTCAATCTTTCCCAGCATCAGGGTCTTTTCCAATGAGTCAGCTCTTCGCATCAGGTGGCCAAAGTATTGCAGTTTCAGCTTCAACATCAGCCCTTTCAATGAATATTCAGGACTGATCTCCTTTAGGATGGACTGGTTGGATCTCCTTGCAGTCCAAGGGACTCTCATGAGTCTTCTCCAACACCACAGTTCTAAAGCATCAATTCTTTGTCGCTCAGCTTTCTTCACAGTCCAACTCTCACAACCATACCTGATCACTGTAGACAGACCTCTGTTGGCAAAGTAACATCTCTGCTTTTTAATATGCTGTCCAGGTTGGTCATAACTTTTCTTCCAAGGAGTAAGCGTCTTTTTATTTCATGGTTGCAGTCACCATCTGCAGTGATTTGGAGCCCCCCAAAATAAAGTCTGCCACTGTTTCCACTGTTTCTCCATCTATTTGCCATGAAGTGATGGGACCAGATGCCATGATATTTGTTTTCTGAATGTTGAGCTTTAAGCCAACTTTTTCACTCTCCTCTTTCACTTTCATCAAGAGGCTCTTTAGTTCCTTTTCACTTTCTGCCATAAGGGTGGCGTCATGTGCATATCTGAGATTATTGATATTTCTCCCGGCAATCTTGATTCCAGCTTGTGCTTCATCCAGCCTAGCGTTTCTCATGATGTACTCTGCATATAAGTTAAATAAGCACGGTGACAATATACAGCCTTGACGTACTCCTTTTCCTATTTATAAAGAATAGTGATTGAGTTCTAATTTTTACGCCAGCCTATGAAACAGTAAGGGCTTCCCTGGTGGCCCAGCAATAAGGAATCTGCCTGCAGTGCAAGAGACGGGAGCTCCATCTCTGGGTTGGGAAGATCCTCTGGGGAAGGGAATGGCAACCCTTTCCAGTATTCTTGCCTCAAAAGCGGACAGAGGAGCCTGGAGGGCCACAGTCCAGGGGGTCCCAAAAGAGTCGGACACGAGTGAGCGACTAAACAACAACATGAAACAGTAAAGGACAGTGATTTTTCCACAATCAAAGCTACAAGGAAGAAATGTTTGAAGAAAAATGACAACAGTAAGATCAGGTTTCAAAATTAGACTCCAGGGATATGCTGAACATTTATTAAATTTTCTGACAAGGAAAATAAAACTTCATTTGAGAAAAATTTTGTCAAAATTTTTTCAAATATAAAAACATGTAAAAACCATCTCCTTTAACTTAGAGCTGTGTCTGCTTTGTTCATTCTCAATAGTCTGTCATATATTCATACTTGTAGCAACAAGCATCTGTTAAATTATGAACCTTATCCTGAAACAAGGCAGACAAATTCCCATCTTATTAAAAGAAGGATACTCCAGAGTTCTATGTTAACAGACTGTAATATTTCAAATTCTTGACATTCTAGATGAGCAGAATTAGGAAAATAATCAAGCAAAGAAGTAAATGTTCCATGAAAAAGTTTCTAAATATCAATTTACATAAGAGACCAAAGCCTAATATTAAACATATTTCCTTTCATACCATCACAGTTAAGCAAATATTTATACTGACAGGTGACAAGTGAATGAAGTTTTTCACCAAGTTTGTCATCTTTAACTTAGGAAATAGCTTAAAGTTTTAAAAGTTTACACATGCTAACTGTGTGAATATCAAAATTCAGGCAAACTAAACACAAGCTTCTAAACAATCTATAGTTTTCACCACAACAGTGTTTTTGAGAATACATAGATAATTCTGCTTTATACCTAGATTCTTTTGATATTTCCAAACAAGATGGTATCAATAAAAGATCTAGACAGGATAAATTGTACAGAGAACAAAAAGTACCAAAGTCCCTCACTGTATCTCACCAGATTCTCAAAGGAGAGGAAAAGAGGAAAAGTCTGAGGTTCCAGATGAAAGTTGTCATGGACTTTCCCCAAATTTAGTACCACCATCAAAAAACAAATTTCTTCATTCATCCAAGGCATGTAACTAGAAAACTAATTTTCATGGCATCAAATTTTATTTAATTTCTCCCTTCAGAGATAAAAACAGCAGATGTTTTCCAAAACATTAATAAAGAAAAAAGAAAAAGACTATTACTGTTATGTAAAAACTGAATGGCAGAATGAAGCAAACAAAGAAGAAAAAAGTTTCAAAGCTCATAATTTCTCCTAATTTCTTGAGCTATCATTTCAGAAGTACCTAATCTTTTCCCTATGAGGAGCTTTCAATTATCCCTATGTCTAAAGACTGCTTTATGTAGCCTAAGACTAGCAGCAAGAGAATGGAAAAGGAAGAGGGCTCTGGCCCTCTCAGGGGAGGGGAGTTCTGCTTCTACTCCAGAAGTATCATCGTCTTTTCAAAGTCCAGTGAGTCAGACACACGGGCCACCAGACCATCCCAGATCTACGAGTAGTTGATAACATCTAATAGTAAGTCTTGACTTCTAGAGCTAAATTTCCAAATGCCTTCCCAAGTGGCATCTCAAACTCAGTGTTTACAAAATGGAACTAATCCCCTTTACCAAACCCAGTGCTCTCACTGTGCTGTGTGTGTCCTAAGTTGCTTCAGTTCTGTCCGACTCTTTGCCACCGCATGGACTGTAGCCTGCCAGGCTCTTCTATCCATTAGATTCTCCAGGCAAGTTAGGTTGCCATGCCCTCCTCTAGGGGATCTTTCTGACCCAGGAATCAAACCCACGTCTCTTGTGTCTCCTGCATTGGCAGGTAGATTCTTTACCACTAGAACCACCTGGGAAACCCCACTCCAAAGCTGCTCCTCCTTCCTGAATCTCCTAACTTGGAGAATAGCACCATATTCAAGAATAGCACCGTATCACAAGAGTCATACTGCCTTTAAAATCCTTCACGAATAACTTGCTGCCTACAGTAGAAAATCTAAACCATGAGTCATAGCATTCAATACTCTTTGAGATAATTTCTTCATCTCCATAGTCATATGTCTTTTCCTCCTGCAACATAACACAATGTGTTTTGTCCATTCTAAAATATTCACAGCTTCCTGGAATACAAAATCTTTCTTATGCCGAGAAAGACACTACTACTCTGGTCCATTTCAAACTGTTCATGGGATTCTCAAGGCAAGAATGCTAAAGTGGTTTGCCATTCCCTTCTCCAGTGGACCACGAACAGAGTTTTGCCAAGAGAACTCACTCTTGGCAAACACCCTCTTCCAACAACACAAGAGATGACTCTAAACATGGACATCACCAGATGGTCAATACCGAAATCAGACTGATTATATTCTTTGTAGTTGAAGATGGAGAAGCTCTATATAGTCAGTAAAACAAGATGGGGAGCTGACTGTGGCTCAAATCATGAACTCCTTTTTGCCAAATTCAGACTTAAATTGAAGTAAGGAAAACCACTAGGCCATTCAGGTATGACCTAAATCAAATCTCTTACAATTATGCAGTGGAAGTGACAAGTAGATTCAAGGGATTTTATCTGATATACCGAGTGCCTGAAGAACTATGGACAGAGGTTCGTAACATTGTACAGGAGGCAGTGATCAAAACCATGCCCCCCAAAAAGAAATGTATAAAAGCAAAATGATTTAAGAGGCCTTACAAATAGCTGAGGAAAAAAGAGAAGCAAAAGGCAAAGGATAAAAGGAAAGATATACCCATTTAAAGCAGAATTCCAAAGAATAGCAAGGAGAGATAAGAAAGACTTTCTAAGTGAACAATGCAAATAAATAAAGGAAAACAATAGAATGGGAAAGACTAGAGATCTCTTTAAGAAAATCAGAGATACCAAGGGAATATTTCATGCAAAGATGGGCACAATAAAGGACAGAAATTGTATGGACCTAACAGAAGCAGACGGAGAAGGCAATGGCACCCCACTCCAGTACTCTTGCCTGGAAAATCCCACTGACAGAGGAGCCTGGAAGACTGCAGTCCATGGGGTCGCTGAGGATGGGACATGACTGAGCGACTTCACTTTCACTTTTCACTTTCATGCATTGGAGAAGGAAATGGCAACCCACTCCAGTGTTCTTGTCTGGAGAATCCCAGGGATGGGGGAGCCTGGTGGGCTGCCGTCTATGGGGTCGCACAGAGTCAGATATGACTGAAGCAACTTAGCAGCAGCAGCAGCAGCAGCAACAGAAGCAGAAGATATTAAGAAGAGGTGGCAAGAATACACAGAAGAACTACGCAAAAAATCTCAATGACCCAGATAGAGCCAGACATTCTGGAATGCGACGTCAAGTTGGCCTTAGGAAACATCACTACAAACAAAGCTAGTGGAGGTGATGGAATTCCAGCTGAGCTATTTTAAATCCTAGAAGATGAGACTGTGAAAGTGCTGCACTCAATATGCCAGCAAATTTGGAAAATTCAGCAGTGGCCACAGGACTGGAAAAGGTCAGTTTTCATTCCAATCCCAAAGAAAGGCAATGCCAAAGAATGTTCAAACTACCACAAAATTGCACTCATTTCACATGCTAGCGAGATCATGATCAAAATCCTCCAAGCTAGGCTTCAACAGTTCATGAACTGAGAACTTCCAGATGTACAAGCTGGATTTATAAAAGGTAGAGGATCCAGAGATTAAATTGCCAATATCTGTTGGGTCATAGGAAAAGCAACAGAATTCCAGAAAAACATCTGCTTCTGCTTCATTAACTATGCTAAAGCATTTAACTGTGAGGATCACAACAAACTGGAAAATTCTTCAAGAGATAGGAATACCAGACCACCTTATCTTTATTCCAAGAAATCTGTATGCAAGTCAAGAAGCAACTGTTAGAACTGGACATGGAACAATGGACTGGTTCAAAATTGGGAAAAGAAGTACATCAAGGCTGTATATTGTCAGCCGGCTAATTTACCTTATATGCAGAGTACATCATGCAAAATGCCAGGCTGGATGAGGCACAAGCTGGAATCAAGATTTCCAGGAGAAATATCAATACCCTCAGATATGCATATGTTACTACTCTTACGGCAGAATGTGAAGAGGAACAAAAGAGCCTCTTGATGAGAGTGAAAGAGGAAAGTGAAAAAGCTGGCTTAAAACTCAACATCCAAAAAATCAAGATCATGGCATCCAGTCCCATCACTTCATGGCAAATAGATGGGGAAACAATGGAAACAGTGACAGATTTTATTTTCTTGGGCTCCAAAATGACTGCAGATGGTGATTGCAGCCATGAAATTAAAAGGCACTTGCTCTTTGGAAGGAAAGCTATGACAAATCTATGACATTAAGAAGCAGAGACATCTCTTTGCCAACAAAGGTCCGTAGAGTCAAAGCTATTGTTTTTCCCGTAGTCATACTTGAATGTGAGAATTGGACCATAGAGAAGATTGAGCACGGAAGAATTGATGTTTTGAACTGTAGTGCTGGAGAAGACTCTTGAGAGTCCACTGGATTGCAAGGAGATCAAACCAGTCAATCCTAAACAAATCAACCCTGAATATTCATTGGAAGGATTGATGCTGAAGCTGAAGCTTCAGTACTTTGGCAACCTGATGCGAAAAGCTGACTCACTGGAAAAGACCGTGATGCTGGGAAAGATTGAAGGCAGGAGGAGAAGGGGATGACAAAGGACAAGACGGTTGGACAGCGTCACCGACTCAATGGACTTGAGTGTGAACGGGCTCCAGGAGATGGTAAAGAACAGGGAAGCCTGGCACAGTCCATGGAGTCACAAGGATTCGGACATGACTGAGTGACTGAACAACAACAACTCTGGTCCATCTGGAAAACTCCTATTCGTTCTTCAAGACTGAGATCAATGATCACCTGCTGAGTCAAAAGTTTCTGACTCTTTACCAAGAAAAGTTGAAAAGTTGTTCCTCTATCTTCCTACTCTTATAGGATCCTGTGTATTTAATATTCCTGTTGTAAAACAGTATTTAATATATGTTTTTAATATATTCTGATCTTCTTAAAGGCAGAGTTTTTACCTTACATATACATTGTTCAAATTGTCAATATGCCACAAAATGTAAAGCAACTAGTGGAAGGCTCAATAAATCGTTGAATTGATTAACTTATTATCGATCAATTAAACTTTGGTTTTCCTCTGTTCAGTCCACTTAAATTTCCAAGATTAAAAAAAAGTCTGTTAAAGAATGGTACTTCTTCTAATCTTCCACGCATACTTCTGAAGTCCATTAGAATTTTCATTTGCCTCAAAATCAATTTAAGTCTCAACAATAAGACATACTATACCATTCTTACTCCTTAACTAAATATTCAAGGTAAGCCTTTTCTACACATGTTTATAAGTTTTACAATTGCTATACTATTATAAGTTTTACTATTTTTACTATTATAAGCATTTGCCAACCACAAAATGCTTAAGGGATTAAAAAAATTTTAAGTACTATTTCAGAAAGCCCCTGATATCTCAGATGCACTGGTAAACACCAATTGAAGAAACAGAAGAAAAAAGGAGATGTTATTCACTTGTTCATTCAAACATTTGAAATAAAATTTAATCACTGCATGTTTATTGAAAAAATGAGAGAGCAAATGTTAGGAATATTATATAAACAACAAAACTGTTACAAAATAAACCATTCAAGATGAAATGTTTATGCAGGACATAAAGGTTAAAAATTAAAGTCAATAAAAAGAAAAATTAAGCAAGATAAATCTAGGGGCCTTTAAAAAAATTGGTTTACAACATTTGTAAAAACAAACCAAATAAATCTATTACAACATAATCACATCTATTTATAGGAAGGAGAAAATTTAAGAAGAAAGAAAATGGTAAAATGCAACAGGAAGAAGACAGATACTAAGGAATGGCTCATGGTGTGAGTTAGGTTATCAGAGACATTCTGCACTGTAATCTGAAATGCAGGGAGCACATGTGGTATATGCTTGTAGAGGACTTAACACTAAGGGCATTCTTCTGCTACTTCTGCCAACAGATGAGCGGCTTCTGAGAATGCATACCAAATTAATTCCCCAGCTGTTCATATGCATAGAAGCAGCTGCTGCTGTTACTGCCTAACACTTATGGTAGTCTGTCAGCACCTCTAATCTCTACCGCAGCAGATAAGCCACTCAACTAAGGCTGCTGCAGTACTTCCAAAGACAGAATCTCTGAATTAAGAACCAGGTGGCACTAGACTGCCAGCTCTGAGCCTCAGAGCTGCTGGCTGCATGTTGCTGGTCTAGCAGCTGCTGAGATATTCTTGCTAAAAAAAAAAAAAATAAGCTTAACAAAAATACTCCTGCACAGAAATTTTCTGAAATCATGATAGCACTCAATGCAAAATAAGAGTTCAATCTACAGAAATCCATTTCACAGATGTTTTAAGAACACATCTATTTTAGAAAGTAAGGCACATCTGTATGAAAAGAATTAAAAACAGAGAAGAACCTATAGGAAATCAAAATCAAAATATTTACAAAGAATGCATTAGGAACTTAAAGCTTCCTCGTATTTTTACATGACAGTTTTACTTTGCAACTATGAAACACTAAGAAAGTTTTAAAAATATTAAAAAGTCATCTAAACATCTCAAATTAAGGTAAGATTCCTAACAGTATACTTTTTCAGATTTCTGTACTAATTACTTCCCTGAGTGGTTCAAAATCCTATGCTTTCTTCCTCGTTAAAGCAAAGGCACAGTTACAGACTATAATCATGGCTCTGAGGTCTTAGTTACAATGAGAAGTGAACATATTAACTAAATATGCCGAACTAATATATAAAGAACATTTAAAACAAAATTTTGGGTCTCATTTTTTAAAAAATGTACATGTCTTTCTTATATTAGAATCAAACATAGTTATCAATTACTTAACTAAAATTATTTATTGTTAATATTAGTAATAGCTTTTAAAAGTACCTTGATCTCTGTGTTTCTAAAATTTTTCCCAGTCCATTTATTGATCTGAAATAAATATAAAAATGAGGAGGGTAAAAAAGTAAATGTTAACTTTTTAAAAAACCACTTCACATTATTTATGAAACATGAAGCGAGCATATATAAGTATATCATACAGCTAGAGAAAAATAAACAATAAGAAAACTTACATTTTTTATGGTTTAGTTTTTTCCTTCTAATCATAAATCAGGTATATTCCACTTATACAATCAATGATGATATGTAAAACTCTACCGCACAACTGACAGACTAGGGACTACTCTGTATTTATATAAAGACCCTTCACTTTAGAAAAAATGATTCATAAATAGCCAGTAATTCTAAAGTTCTTGAAATGAGTCAATACATCAAACTTTTAAACTGACACCTAATTTTCCTCAACACACATTGGTGGAAATGGCTGTACACACGCTAGAAATAAAAACCTAGTTACAAGTGGCTTTGACCCCAGCCTGTCCTCAGTTTCAGTCACACATCTGTTTTTTTAGAATAACCTCTTCAGTTCCCTAGCTAAGATCTCTATCTACTCTGCCAGCCCTCCCCTTTCTGGTACAAAGATAATGAAATATGCTTTCCTTTGTATGGTGCCAAAAATACTTGTTAAATCCTTTTCAGTATACTGTATAATATCTATTTAAACAATCAATTTCATTACCTTTAGGGTTATTTGCTGACAACATTTGCTATTGTTCTCGTGGGTAAAAATTCCCAAACAATGATAGTGAGGCAAGACTCTACTAATTCACCAAAGTCTTAATCTTCTCTTTTGAATATACTCTATAATCTGATGGCTATTACCTCTCAAATATGTTTACTTTCTTCCAACTGTTCAAGTCTAATTCTGAGTCAGTCACAAGTCTGAGGTACAATGGAGGGTAAGAAACCCAAAGAGTCTATAATTTATCAAAGTGCTTTGTCAAAGTCTTTTCTCGTACTGCTATACAGTACAGGCTGGCAACAACGTTCAACTGCATATTCTACAAGCAATGGAAAACAATTTTACTTATTACTATTTACATAACAGTCTATTACGCAACAACAAAATATGTGATTCCCTGAATATGTGATTCAGTGACAATTGAAGCAAGTTAATCTTGAACCTTAAATTTATACAAGTTACAGTAAAAATATTCTGTACAGTACGTTTTTAATATGCAGGTACTTAATATACATTTCTAATTTTGTACCTAATAGTTGTTCTTAACTTGTTTAAATCCTCTTCTGAAACCAAGTCTGTTTTATTGATGATGATGATATCTGCCAAAGCAACTTGCCTAAATTAGCAAACAAAGAACAGATGTCAAGAAAAAAGCTAAGAAATGAAAAATAGAAAACACCTCCTCCAGATCAATTAGCAATTTAAAAGTATACAGTACTCTATGTAATAATTTGATTTATCCCTAAACTATTTATCATTCTTCAAATAGTAAGGATGAATTGCATTCATCACTATATAAATTAAGATTTCACATTATTCATTCAAAAAATATTTATTAAGTGTTCTTACTGGCTACTCTAAAACTACAAAGATAAGCCTCAAAAAGTTTACAATCAAGGATGGTTTATAATTAGGATGATTTTCAACTCATGATTTTCTCTGTAAAAAAATGCATAATTCTGATATCCAATATGATAGTAACAAGGACAGTCTACTTATTAAAGTATTCCATGTAATAGTTACCATAATTTTCAAAGAAATTACAAAGAACAAGTTCACTTAACATTCAGTTCAGTTCAGTTGCTCAGTCGTGTCCAACTCTTTATTAACATTTTAAAAAAATCTACACTAAAGAAGATATATAAGGATCTTGAATAATTACCTTCACCATTACAAATATGTATTTTCTCTATAAGATAGATACACTACAGAAATTAAGTTAAAGAATCCAGTTGACAGGATGCTGGATAACAAAATAGCTTACTATGATTAGAAATTCTATTTTCTATAATTCTTTAAAATTTCCTCAATTCTTCAGGAAAGTTTAATCACTAGGCTGTTTCCAGTACTGGTTTTACACTACCTAATGGTATAGCTGATTATTTTTAAAGAACAAACAGATTCTCAAAAATAAATCAACTTTAATTCACTGAAAAGCAGGTTTCAACAGTAGGTACATCACAATCCCATTTTTATTTAAGTAATTTCATATGAATAAAGACTGAATGTGTACATGTCAAAATACAGACAACTGGAACTTCAAATTGAAGGGCTTCTGTATTTAACTTTATTTTGGTTTCTATGTGTGTGTTAGTTGCTCAGTCATGTCCAACTCTTTGAGACCCAACAGACTCTGTAGCCTGCCAGGCTCCTCTGTCCATGAATTCTCCAGGCAAGGATACTGGAGTGGGTTGCCATTCCCATTTTGCTACTTTCTATTTGGTTTACTTATATTTTCTATAACAAATGCATTTTAACAAGGAAAAAGTCACAAAAATATTCAAGTTTAGTCTAATGTGAATCATAGCTAAATACCAAATGAAGTGTTGTTATAAAACAACAGAGTACCATATTCCAAAATGACAGGGAATCAACCACCTGCTTGCATCATCTGCAGCAAATCTTGGTTCGGGGACACCTGCTTGCATCATCTGCAGCAAATCTTGGTTCGGGGAAGGGAGACCTCCCTTTTAAATCCAATAGCATATTCAGGGACTATTGAAAGTGAAAGTGAAAGTTGCTCAGTCATGTCCAACTCTTTGCAACCCATGGACTGTATAGTCCATGGAATTCTCTAGGCCAGAATAGTCAAGTGGGTAGCCTTTCCCTTCTCCAGGGAATCTTCCCTGGGACTATTCCTATTCCCAAACTCTTTCCCCATTAACAAGAATATGCTTAGGGTCAGCAAAATAATTTAAATATTCATAAGTCTAAAGAGAGGGCTTCTCAGGTGGCGCCAGTGGTAAAGAACCAGCCTGCCAATGCAGGAAACACAGGAGACATGGGTTCCATTCCTGGGTCAGGAAGATCAGCTGGAGAAGGAAACGGCAACCCACTCTAGTATTCTCGCCAGGACAATCTCATGGACAGAGGAGCCTGGCAGGCTGCAGTCCGTGGGGTCAGAAAGAGTAGGACACGACTGAGCAAGCACTGTAGACTAAGTCTAAAGAGAACCCAATTAGGAGCATAAAGGTATTTAAACAAAAAATGTTCTAAATGTCAAACTGCAACTGTTTCTGTATTGTTCTTCTGTTGTGTTGAATAACAATGAACATTTGAGTCAAATGAATTACTATGAAAGAAGGCAGGAAGTGAATCAACTCTGTTTAACAATCATTTTCAATCCCAAAGAAATCATATGAGAACAACAAAATATTTTTAAATGTTAACATATTAAAAGTTCCTCACAAAGTACAACTGGGCTCAGCACTCAGTTTATGCTGTAATATAGTTTTAAATAAAATTTTAGTTATCAGATCATTATAAATAGCAATAATTCAAACACAGGAAAAAGATTTTCCTTGATTATGTTTTTGTTTCTCAGGTTGTTTTGTTTTTCCTACCAATAATTTCCTTTTTCCATTTAGCCAGTAATCAGTAAATACTTTAAACAAATGAATACCTAGAAGCTTCATTGATAAGTCCATCAGGTTTTTCTTCTGCTAAATGCTAAACAAAAACAAAATTTGAACAAAAGTTACTGTTGTGTAACACACAATCTAAAGTCAACACAAAGGATTTTTACTTCTTACCGCTAATAAAAACTTCAAGTTCTATTGGTGGTTTAGTCGCTAAGTTGGGTCCGACTCTTGCGACCTCATGGACTGTAGCCCACCAGGCTCCTCTGTCCATAGAATTTTCCAGGCAAGAATACTGGAGTGGGTTGCCATTTCCTTCTCCAAGGGATCTTCCCAATCCAGGGATCGAACACAAGTCTCTTGTACTGCAGGTGGATTCTTTACGAACTGAGCTACCAGGAAGGTCCATTAAGTTCTATTACTGAATATCCAAATTCAGGACTAACTTTTCTATCTGAAACCATTTTCTTCCTCACCTGTAAATTTTTTCCTACAGTGAACTTGTGGGGTTTTTTGAGGGGAAGGTGAGGTGTAAGGGCTTAAATTTTGTCCTCTGACCTCTTCTTTTTCTTAAATGGAAAACCCTCCAGATTTAAATAATGTCATAAAAACACACAACATTATACTTCAGAAATGGGGCATTTTCCTTTTTACAAAACTGTCCTTGTTCTAAATATCCATTATTACTTATTTTTTTTAAAAGAGATAACCACCAAAATTGTACTTTAATAAACTTCCCTCCATTCCTAGCCCTACCCCAGAACCAGGCACATTATGAACTTGTACTGGGCCCTTCCAATTCCCTAGAAACAAATGATCTGTGAGAAGGACAGTCTTATATTTAGCAAAAAGTTGGTTAACATTTTGAAACCTACACTTGAATGATCTGGCCTCTCCAGTTAACTTTATTTTGCACCTTGCCGAAGTCAAGCTAGCACCAAAAATACTTTTGACAGAGAAGTCCACAGGATAGTTTTGATCTCTTTGGGAGTTCATATTATTTTTCCAAAATCCTATTTATATCCCTAAAGTCATCAGTGTCATTCTCTAAAAAATGTTTCACCTGCATTACCTTAACCTTCAACAGATGTTCTCTGTCACAAGAAAAAGTTGCCTACTAATGTCAGAGGCAATTTGATTATATAACATTTTTTGTATTTGAATTGAACCCCACAAATTATTAAGTCCTTTTATAAACATGGTCTCATTTATCCCTAATAACAATTATGGGGAATGACTATTCTTATCTCATAAAAGAGAAAACTAAATCTAACACTGTCACCATCACAGGATACCTTTTCATAGGGTGATTTTTCAAAAATTGCAAGAGGGCTCAATAGAAGTAAAATGAACATAATTTAAAACCCTTTGTGAAAGCTTTTTATGTCATATAAAATCATTCTTGTATGCTGCTGCTAAGTCGCTTCAGTTGTATCCGACTCTGTGCGACCCCATAGAGGGCAGCCCACCAGGTTCCTCCATCCCCGGGATTCTCCAGGCAAGAACACTGGAGTGGGATGCCATTTGTTTCTCCAATGCATGAAAGTGAAAAGTGAAAGCAAAGTCACTCAGTCGTGTCCGACTCAGTGTCATTAATAACTGCATAAAATTATATGCATAATGATCACCTAAAATTATATTCAAAATTATTTCATCAAATCAGTTTTACAATTCATGAGGAAGTAGATCATTAAGGTATTTGGATAGTTTGGAACCTAAGAGCAAACTGGTAATCATTTTATTTACTAGTCTTGGTAAAATCTAGAGAGAAAAACTTTTTTTCTCCTAAAAGTTTGCCAAATTCTATTTTTGGGGAAACCAGTCTAAACTAAAACTAGAGTAATTATGCATGGATTCCACTTTAGGTGCAAAATGATACCACTTTAGGTACAATCCTATAAATTCAACTGGCAGGCTACAGTCCATAGGGTTGCAAAGAGTCAGACATGACTGAAGAAACTGAGCATGCATGCTGAATAGATAAGTGGATGTTGTTATCTGAAGAATATTACATAACATGCAGCAACAAACCCCCTTCTAGTCAGCAGGAAATCTATTTAATAAAGATGCATTTTTAGCACGGCATCTGTCTCCGAATGATATTGAATCTTTTAAATTTATTTTATTTTTTATATATATATTTTTATATTTTTATATATATATTATATATTTTATATATATATATCATATATATAATATTGAATTCTTTTAAAATTTTGAAATAGTTTCAAAGTATTATATTTTGATCTTTTGGAAGATTTATTTACATATGAATTTGGGGCTTTTCAGCTGTGAGCAGGAGGAGTGTGAAAAAGATATAGCAAGAAAATCAGAGTTTAGTTTTTTTTTAATTTCTGTGCCTAAACATAACTAATAATATAGTATTTTCACAAAGTAACTCAGGTTTTTAATACATCCAGTCTCCAGAAGATCAGAAATTTTCACTCAAAGCTAATGGGGCATTTAATCTATCTTCAAAAGATTAGAAATTTTCACTCAAAGCTAACATGGACTGGACTAACGTTTTATGATCTCTAGGAAGTCAAGAAGCATCAAATGCACAAACATATTAAAATTGCCCCAAATAAAAACCTACCAGTAAGTACAATTCTATTAAGAATGATATGTAATAAACATATAAAAAAGCAGAAGAGATAAATGCCCCTGTTCTATGTAAATATGAAGGCTATACAAACATAAACAAATAAAATGCACATTAACATTTATTTTCTCTGGCTATCAGCTCAGATAAGCTCAGGAAGAAAACATTTTTGAAATGTTTTTTTCAAAATATTTTATGCGTGTATATCCCCAACAGATGCCTCATCCCTGCTTAGAGACTGGCTTTTGCTTACATATCAGAAAAGATTTAAAAATATTTGGCAGTACTTAATCCAACATACGGAGAAGGCAATGGCAACCCACTCCAATACTCTTGCCTGGAAAATCCCATGGACGCAGGAGCCTGGTGGGCTGTAGTCCATGGGGTCGCTAAGAGTCGGACATGACTGAGCGACTTCCCTTTCACTTTTCACTTTCATGCATTGGAGAAGGAAATGGCAACCCACTCCAGTGTTCTTGCCTGGAGAATCCCAGGGACAGGGGAGCCTGGTGGGCTGCCGTCTCTGGGGTCACACAGAGACGGACACGACTGAAGCAACCTAGCAGTAGCAGCAGCAGTAATCCAACATATCAAAAAGGTTAAGGTTCCATCCTCTAACTTAGCATAGCATAAAAATAAATCCTTTGAAAACCACTGAATGAATCAGTGGTGAAAATAAACACCACTGTATGATACAACTTCAGGAAGGGTTTAGAGGGTGCCCTTTTCTACAGAAATAGAAACAGGCTGGTAGGAAAGAAAGAAAGTAAAAAACACTGTTTTGACCAAAGTAGAAAGAAATCTAGTGTCAAAGATGTCAGATGACACTAAAAAAAAAAAAAAAAGCAGCAGCAGCTATTTCTTTCCAATGGATTGGTTATTCCTAACGCTATTTTAGCTTTTAAAAATAGATTATTGCATAATGTCAGTCTATTTATTTTTCTGGCCTTTTCTAAGCCAAACTGTTTACTGACTGAATTGTTTCAACAGCTTGTGCAATATAACAGAAGAACCAAAAAGAAACCTCTGACTTGACCTTTTCTGTGGAACTTCATTCTTTGATTCTATTGCATTACATGCTGTCACATTCGTAGAACTGAAAAGGACAATGTCAGTAGCCTGGGTGTCAAGTCCTAAGAATAGAGAGCTGTCATTTGAAGTTGTCCAATTCTTTGCCCATGATTAAAAAATGAATATTTCAGATCAATGGGTGACAATCCCATTAGAGTGATAGCTCATGATATCAATTACCACTTCAGTTTCAATTTGGCTGGCTGGCCACAGGGTACCATTTCTCAGGTTTACTTGTGATGGGCTGGCTCTGTGAAGCATGACACCCTTAAATTGCTGCCCATTATCCAAGTGTCATTCCTTGTACTGCCTCAGAATTCTCTGAATCACAAGCAGCTCCTAAGGTCAAGCTTCGCAACCAAAGGAATTGGACAAGTTGGCAAATTCTTTATATAAAGGAAAAGTTATTTATTTGGCACCTGACTTAGAAAATCTGAAGTTTCCATTATCCTGACAGTATGTCAGTTTTGTGTAGGTATATTGATTTAATAATTTAAGAGGTTTTATCAAGGTGGCAGCGGGTTAAACGTTTACTGTGTTTGCATTATTCAGAATGTTGCTTTGCTTTTTTTGGCTTCTATTACACTCATAATAGATTCTATTTAACTCTTTTCCACACCCAAATATACATAAATACATAAAAAGTTTGATTTGGCACAAAGCATTTTTAAGTCCATCAAAACAAACAAACAAACAAAAATCCTGCTATCTATCCTGTAAATATTCCAAATTTGGTAATAAACTTATATAGGGGATGGATTCAGACATGCTCTTTAATAAACATTCAGTGAAGAATTTTGACTTTTTTCATTTTGTTTTGCTTCTTCTGTAAACATTTTACTAGAAATATCATGATTTCAGGATAGCTGGAATATTTCAGAGTAAAACTATAATATTTGGGATCTTTCTTTGGTTCTTAAGACTATTAACAAAATTTGACTTAACATCTAAAAAGGAATTATTTCCCAAACTTCACAAATTAGGGTGTCTCCATTCCTGAGGGAACTGAAGGGCTGATGAAGGGGTACTGGTAACCCATTTAACAAGCCTGCCATCATAATGTTATTGAGGGTTTGGAAGAAAAACAAACTTGTTCAAATTAAGAAATTCAGTTATAATGTGGGATAGAACACAAAATGGATGTGAATTTTAAAACATTACATTTAAACTTCTAAGAAATGATTACTCTGAGCATTATCCATATTCCCAGACCAGATCAAGAGATGGAGGATAATTTCCTTCTCTTCTGCCTTTAGTAATAACTCACTTGGAAAGTTGAGAAACAGTACTTTATACAGCAATATGCATTTTAAAATCTGACTATTTTTCATTTTGTAAACTGAAGTTGATTTAAGCATAAATCCTGATTTCTTCAAAATATGGCAAAGCACTATATTTTTTAAAAACTCAATCATCTCCAGCTTGTGTCTGACAGCAATTTAACAAGAAAAATAAGCTCTCATATGTTCATATCAAGCTCAATTTCCTCTATCAAACAGAAAGACTTATCAATATTGGGGCTGAGTCCTAGGAAGGGGTTACATACACCCAAACTTTGTGCTGTAAAGAAAGAAAAAGAGAAGTCGCTCAGTCGTGTCCGACTCTTTGCAACCCTATGGAATTTAGTCCGCCAGGCTCCTCTGGCCACAGGATTTTCCAAGCAAGAATACTGGAGTGGTGTACAATCTCCTTCTCCAGGGATCCTATAAATTTTTCTTATTATAAATATTACACTTTCAACTTTTATCACATCAAGTCAGAGAAGGAGAAAATAAACAGTTAACTTAAAAATACAAAATAATAATTAAATGAAACACAAATTTCATCTATTGTTCAAGATACATAAAAAAACCTTTTTTTTTTTTTACCATATTTGCTTTATTCCTCTTCATGCTAAGTTCCCAAAACATGATATATTAAATTAAAAATGTAAATCACTGGCTTAATATACAGTTCTCTGATAATATTACTGCCATTTTAAAAAGCAATATCTTTCATATTTACAGTGGAAAATTATTTGTTATGGATATTTCAAACAGACACAAACATAGAAAAAACAATATCATCAATCCCCATATACCTAGCTCTTAACAAATGAGTAACTCACAGAAATTTTTCAACTTACTTTTAATCCATATTTTGAATCTACAACAGTTATGATACCTACAAAGGAATAAATCTTTTAATCATTTTTGCTCTTAAGAATGAAAATTTAATGCATTTCCATTCACAAATGTCACTCAATAAAAATTGTTTTTTTTCTCTTGCCAACATTGCAATTTAACTCCATTCCATTAGTAAGTAGATGCATTTCAAACATGTCCTTAGCACTATTCTAAGGCACAAGATAGGATACAATAAAAACAAATGTTTAAAATTAAATAAAAAAGAAAATAAGATTTCTCTGGCCTTTAAAAAGCTTACAATCCAAAATATGATGAGATGAATTTCATAATGTAAAGCGGAAAGTGATAAATCACACAAGATAGCTTATCTTCAGTTTACTTTCACATAATCAAAAATGAAACTTTTCTTATTTAAAATACTGCTTAACAAATCTGAGGCATCTTAGAATATCTTATTCCTAACATCTCTCACCAATCTAACTCACACAGTTCTTTTATCTAATATGTACCCAAATTTCCAAATGATCAGTTAGTTGGGCAATGTCTGAATTTATATACCAAATACTCTTCGGAAGGATAACAACAGAATGAGTTTGATGATGCCTAAGGAATTTTAACCAGCTACATTTCATATATATTAGGGCCAAATGATGAGGCCCAGTTTCAGTAATTCTTAAAGTTCACCCCTTAGTCTAGGAAAATATGGTTTCCAGAAAGGTGGGGGATGTTTCAGGGGATATATGTGCCTAATTCAGAAAGTTTCTAATATGCCTTAAATGAAGCCTATGAATAAGACTGCCCAAAGTGTTAGGGGTAATGGATAGGGAACTTTGTTTAACTGTTACCTTCAAGAGAAAAGGAAAGTAGAAATTTGATCCTCATACTATATATATTTTTTAAAATAAAAAGTTATATACTAACTGCATAAATTAAACATCAGGGAATATAGAAAAGCTACATAGTATTTTTAAAGGAAAACCTTAATGGAAACACTAAACTGGGAGATGAGATTACAATGGACATCTAGTTCTAATACTGTTTGGGACTTTAGAATCTGTTCAAACACATCATCATCAAACCGAACAAGCTTAAAAAGAGTATCAATACAAGGAATTAGAAGTATAATATGAATAAACAAAAATGATCTTAACATTACATTTTACTTGAAAATTTAAAGAAAAATTCATTTCTAAACTTACCATCAAGATAAATATCAACCCCTAATTCAGCATCAACCCAAAACATAGAAGCTACAGCACCTGAAAATATATAATAATACTCATCAAATAAAAAACATTTCTTCAAACTAGGAAACAAAATTCTATCCATAATGATTTAATCTGCCCCAATGGAATTAGCAGGCAAATACATATATGAATAAAATATGGGTTTTCAATCTTCTTAAGGGAATATAGAACCATTTATTATTTTATATCCATTTCTTGCCCTCTCTTTTACTTCAATTTATAAAAGAACAGGTATTATTATAGACAAATACAATATCAAGCTTTTACCAATGCCATAATAATTTACCAATAAATATTATCAAATAATTTGAGCAGAATGGCTGTATGTACATAGGTCTAATTTTTATTTTCTCTCTTCTGAATAAAATAATCATACAGTTCACAAATAATTATCTCCCTAAAGGAAAACAAAGCAAATACAGATAAATCCAAAATCAGTTGTTCAAATTTTTTTGTAAATTTTCAAAAATTTAAGTTTTACATAATAAAAGTATGACAAAATTAATTAAGGTCTTACTAATAAATCCTTACACTACTTATTAGTATGGTATATAAAATTTAGAGACTATTTTGAGGAAAAATAATTTCTAAATAAGAAATTAAAACTTGTTTTTGATAGAAACTGGTTCAGCACCAAACCACACACCCTGATTAGTATGCCACAACACACAAAAAAGAAAACTGACAGCAAAGAAAGAATTTGATTTTTCAAAGCATCAGAGCCCTATTAGTGACAGAGCTGTCGAAAAGAATGAGTATGGGGAAAAACAAGGATAACTGAACTCATTCCAATGTCTAAAGCTGTCCACCTACCCTGACGAGATGTGGTCTCCCAAGCATCACTCTGTGTCAACAATGAAATACCTGTCAACTGTTTACAGTGATTACTCATGCAGGATATAGCAAGGGCCACAAGATCTAATGGTTTCCTGATACCTATTGATTTTTTCCCAAAAACTTAATAGTTTTCCAATTTGACTGAAATAGGATTTGTGAGTAACAGGGGCTGAATCAATGCCTGTCCTTTTCAAGGAAATTACTTTACCATGACAATTATTTAGCTTAGAACCGGAGGGTGTCAGTCTTCTCAACAGGAAACAACTGAATTGCCAATAAAAATTTTCTTCACTTACTTGACTAACAACATGATTTTAATTAATGAAGGAGAAAAAGTAAATCTATTGTGACTATCATTACTTCAAATAATAAGTTATTTTTAAAAGTATTCATTTTTCCACTAAGTAAAATTCCTAACATTGTACACAAATATTTTTTAATTCACTGATTTCTATTCAGATAGCTTATAAGTCCAATAGTTCACATTTGCATAGTATTAATTTGAGCTGTAAGACTATTAGAGCTTTTATTTTAAACCTAATGTGTATCTTTGGTTTAATACTTACCAGAATACACATGAAAGAACTACTTAAAATTTGGATGCAGGTGTTTAACAGGAGAAATAAAAACGAGGGAATGCAGTTAATCAGTGATTCTAAATCCAGGGTGATTTTTCTCCTTAGGGACTATTTGGCAATGCCTGGGCAAATTTTTGGTCATCTCAACCATGGGAATGCTGCTGGCATGTAGTAGGTAGAAGCCAGGGACTCTAGTAAACATCATACAGTGCACAAGACAGTCCCCTCTAATAAAGAATTATCCAACCAAAATGTCATTTATACCAAGTTAAGAAACTCTGAGCTAAATTACAGAATCTCCATTCTTCAAAATCTCATAAAACATAAACTAAATAAAAATTTGAAAGTCAAATTTTATCAGCAGCAACCAAATAAACAATCCCCTGCCATAATTTTTGGATAATAGTAAAAATAAGAAATATAAAGTTCTATGTGATTTATGATAGTTCTTATATCTACCTCAAACCTCAACAAGAGTTATACAGAAATAGTTTACAAAATCCTGTATTTATCATTTTATTCCAAAATTACGAGAAGTAGAACCAAGGGAGAAATAAGCAATACAGGAAAAGGTCAACAAAGAAATTTCAAGAGTAAAATTTTCTGCGTCCACATTTTCAGGGGAGAAGGTCACTTTCCAGGGCTCAAAGCGAAATGGAGAGAGAGGTCTGAAGCTCAAGGATGCCCCTACAAAAGGTATGGGAAATCTATCCACAAGAAGTTTGAGCTAATACAAGAGCGGAACACTTGGTATTGTGAGAGAGCAGAGCCTAAAATATCACACTGCCCATCTGTCTCTCTCAACCACTTCTTTTCTCTGTTTCCCCATCCCTCAGCAATACCCAGCTTTCAAACCGAGGCCCAAGAGACCAGCAAGTTTAGGTAACATGGGTAGGGTATTTAAAAAATTCATGAACACCACATCTAAGTAGAGAGAGGTTCTCTGAGTCTCCCACATTAAGCATAAACACAGTGAAAAAATTATGCATATGTATTACAGCTTAGGAGAAGCAAAAAGAAGATAAAAGGAGGAAAGGGAAAAAATGAACGAATAAACGGGGAATACCAATGGCAAACAACCTGTTCTGAATGGAAACATAATTGAAGAAACAAAAGAAAATTTCCAAGAGGTTTTTTTAATAATAAGGAAGATAAAAACAATATAATCTTAATTAAAAACAAGTGCTAGGGAATTACCTGGCAGCCCAGTAGTTAAGACTTAGCACTTTCACTGCTAGCCATAACCTAGGTTCAATCCTGGTCAGGGAACTGAGATCCCACAAGCTGCATGGCATGGCCAATAAAAATTTTTTTAAAAGGGCAAAAAGAAACAACTAATTTTTTTTTTTTTTAAAGGCAAGAGGTAAAAAAAAAACAAGCTCTAAAGCAAAAAGCAGAATAATATGAAAAGGCAGTTTGGAATGCTAAAGAAATAAACTTAAGGCCAATATACCATTATTTAATGAATTAATTCATTTAAAACATCAACAGACATTGATGGAAACAGAATTACTGACAAAAAGGAAGATTTGAGATGATTACAGTAAATGCAGAGGCAAAAGGCAAACCAAGACAATTAGAAGATAATATATATGGAGAACAAATGAAAATTCAATGTAAGAAAAACTGGTGTCATAAAGAAGAGAACTCAAAAATTTGACAGAAAAATTCTTCATGGTAATGAAGGAAAAAGTCCCTAAATGAAGCACTAAACCTACAGACAAAAGAGTATATTGTAATTCCAGGAAAATATGATTATGAATGACCCCGAGATGCATCTTGGCTATATTACTGCATTTAAAAAATAAAGAAAAAAATTTTCAGGCATTTTAAATGAAAAAACAAGTCACTTTCAGGGAGGCAGTTAAAAAATCAGACTTTTCTACAGTAAAATTCATTGCTCCAATATAATAAAATAATGACCACAAAGTTCGAAGAAAAGTATTATCTAATGATATTATCTCCTGCTAGCTTGTGGTTCAAGAATGAAAACAACAGGCAGACTCTCAAACATCAAAGGAAACAACACTGAAACTCAACAAATACAGCACTCACAAATCCTTCCAGGTGAAATGAAAAGAAAATATTAGACGAGGAAATTCAGCCAATCAAAATATTAAGAGATCATAGAACAACATTTTCAAAGTTCTGAGGGAAAGAAATTGTGATAGAAAAATTTTATACCTAGCCAAGTCATCCCTCAAATATTAAAAAAAAAAAAAAAAAGAAAGAAAGAAAAACATTCTCAAGCAATGAAGTATGCAAGATCTTCAGGAATACAAGACTGAAAGCTTGAAAAGATTACCAGACCATGTGTGCATGCACACTTGTGTGCTAAGTTGATTCAGTTGTGTCTGACTCTTTGTGACTCTATGGAGCCTGCCAGGCTCCTCTGTGCGTGGGATTTTCCAGGCATGAATACTGGAGTGGGTTGTCATGCCCTTCCCCAGGGGATCTTCTCAACCCAGGGATCAAACTGCAGTTTCTTATCTTACCTGCATTGGCAGGCGGTTTCTTTACTACTAGTGCCACCTGGGAAGCCATGATCATGAAGTTCAGTCAATCAAGAGACTGATCAACTCAGAACTCAGAAGTTACTGTGCTGGTAATGACAACTGAAATGGTTTAAACACAGAACTGAACGAAGTATGACAGAATATAAATGTTAGAAACCTTGACAACATAGCAAAGGAAACAATGGACCAAAACCAGATAGGAGAACCTGGAATGTGTTCATTCTCTCATCCTTTATGCCAGACAGTCAATAGATACTAACCTGAAACTTTAAATGTGTAGTTAAAAAAAATAACTTGTCCAATATATGTCCTTTATAATCTTTTATTTTTTTAACTCACATCTCTAGCAGTGAAGAAGTATTTATCTGACATTCAGCAATTCTTTCACTTCTTTCAAGTTCTAAGTTCAAGTGAAAGTATTAAGAATAGCACCCAGAATGTGATCCTATTTTATAAAATTACCTCGGCATATTTACACAGAGAGCAGGCTCTCCCAAACTTACGCATGTGTGAGAATCACATAGGGGGCCTATTGAAACAGATTTCTGGGTCCTGCCCTCAGAGATTCTGATTCCAAAGAGCTGAGATGAAGCCCAAGAATCTGTATTTTTCCAAAGCTCTCAGCTAAGGCTGATGCTGTCATTCAACATACCACAGCAAGTAGCCCTGGCACAGAGAAATCCTGGAATAAAATTTCCCTGTTTGTATTTTACAGTAATGAGACACAGGGCAACATTTTTCTAACTTTCTTCTTTGTATTTTCTTAGGTACTACTGCATTTTTTTTTTAATAATCAATGTTTCATTTTTAACCAAACAATAAAAGTCATTATTCTAAAGAAAGAAGAAACATTCATCTGTTTATACCTACACTCTGTGCAAAAGCTTTCTCTGAGATTTTTATTTAACTTTTACTTCCTCTGAAAAGCCAAACTGTGTTTTAGTAAATTCACCTACTCTCAAAATCACAAGAACTTTTCTCTATACAGTGGCTATAACAAAAGACATTGATATTTTATTTCAAAAAAAGGCACACAGTATATTTCCCTACCTTACCAGACATAAATTAATATTTAACATCAATGTAATGGTTCAAGTCCTATCATCAGTTAGACCTCTTGAAAATGTATGAAAATGTATGAAAAATCCATGCCTAGTATCAATATAAGGACCAAAAGAGCCCAACTCAATCCTAATTTGAAAACACAGGTACAATGGTATTATGTAATAATTCAAAATAAATAACAATTGATTACAGTGAACCTTCAGTGCACTCCAGTATTCCTTTTAAACAATTATGACCCCTTAGTTCTTTAATATGGTTTTATGGTGCAGTGTCATAGACTTAGATGAAAAAATAAATGGGTCAGACTTACAAAACTAAATGTTCTGCAAACTAGGAATAAAATGTTACCTAAACGTTATTTGGGTAAGAAGGAACAGAAACCCATGGTTAGGAACAGGTAGACTTTGTGTAGCTTTCAACAGGGAAGTTTAGATGTAATTCCATTCAGAGTTAAAACTTCATAGATAATCATTACTAATTCCACACTGGAAAAAAGACCCAGTAGGGTTTCCCTGATAGCTCAGTTGGTCAAGAATCTGCCTGCAATGCAGGAGACCCCAGTTCCATTTCTGGATCGCAAAGATCTGCTGGAGAAGGGATAGGCTACCCACTCCAGTATTCTTCAGCTTCCCTTGTGGCTCAGCTGGTAAAGAATCTGCCTACAATGTGCAAGACCTGGGTTCGATCCCTGGGTTGGGAAGATCCCCTGGAGAAGGGAAAGGCTACCCACTCCAGTACTCTGGCCTAGAGAATTCCATGGACTGTATAGTCCATGGGGTCGCAAAGAGCCAGACATGACTGAGCAATTTTCACTTTCAGGCTTGATTTAACTCCATACCTTATAATAATATTTACAATTAAAATGATTTCAAGCTCAGTAGTAGAAAACCAAATGCTAACAATTAATTTAAGGGAATAAGTATTTCTGGGATTTAACTCCAAAAGTCCTTAAACATATACCTGAAGTAGAATGTCTCCTTTTTTTCTATGTTTTATTAGATTTTTCTGAAAGTTTTAACAACTCTTCTTCCTACCAATAATCCTAAATCAACTGATAGAAATTGAAATGCTATTAACATGTTAAAATTATCAAATACTTTGATCGTCATTCATCTGCCAAAGAAACATGACTCAGTATTTTTTCTCCTTTAAATAAAAAAAAAAAAAATTAATCTAGAGTAAAGCTTTAATATTCATTTTATATATTTCTCTAGTATATTTATTTTAAAATGTTTAAGAACTATGTTTTGGTTTTTAATAATGACATTTCTTACCAGGATCTGCTAATCCAGTGGTCTCTAACAGTATGTAATCAAATTTCCCTTTCTTCTTCATCAAATTCTCAATAGCTCTAAGGCCATTGTCCCTGGGGAATAGCAAAACATGACATACAGTTGATTGCCTGAATATTTTAAAGTGATCATCACAAACATTTAAAAATATATTTAGCAACCAGGGATAAACATATCTTTAGGCATGCAAAAATTTACTTCACTCCTAAGCTTCTAACATGTCTATCCAGTTTCACCAGTTTGGGGGAGCAGAGAGGATGGATGCACAAATGCTGACAAGTAACAAGATATTAGATAAAAGTAGAGGGAATTTTAATTTACTGGACTAAAATAAGTCAGAACCTGTTATTTTTATAGCATTATGAAAGAAAAAGATCAATACAGACAATGACAAAATGTATGAATTACAGTAGCTTAACAGAACAGCTAAAGGGATATCTACAATTAAATACCTTTTATTTCTGTTCTGAATAAGGGTGGTAGGCTTTAATTTCCCTTTTTTATTAATAATATTAAAAACACAAGAAAACATTTAATTTTAAGTGGCTAAGAAAACCTGTTGTGCTTTAGCCTTCATAAATACACTTGACTCACAGTCAAAACATCTAAGATAGTAAATGATTTAGAAGAAATTTAATTCACTGGACTATACAAAATCAACAATACAGGTATTAATTTTCATAATTTGCTCAACAAACTTTTGAGTGACGACTATGTGTCATTCCTTTTCTAAGAGCGGTTATACCGGTGAATAAAACATTCACTGTCCTTGAAACAACTATCACTGGTGGAACATGAAGTGAGGTTTTTTCTTTTTTGTGGTCATTTATATTGTTTTTAGAGATTGAAATCTTGGAAATAAGACCAATAACTTATTACATTCAGAACAATCATTTTCAAAACATGAAACGAGACTTTTGTGCACCACAGGGATCATTAATTAAAACTTGATGTCAAAAACAACAAAAATAAAAATAAAATGACTACAGTATTAGAGCTAAGACAATGAGAAACACTTTAAGAAAATGTATCCTAACCTTGGTTCAAATAACTAGATATGCAGACTTATAATGTCTTTTAGTCTTAATTCCCTTATATGTTCAGCAGGCAAAATAATATCCACCTGGAAGATCTATATTGTGAATTAACAAGACTATCAAAAACAACTAACAAATCTCTAAGTACCTAAAATTGAGACATTTCTCCTTAATCCTTAGCATTTAAGGAATAAGATCATTTTAAAAATGAAAAACAAAAGCCTGCTATTTATCTCTTAAAACTGAATTAATGTGAATAATTGAGAAATGTAGAAAGGACTTCGTGAGAAGTCCACAGTGACCACACTGCCATAATGTACCAAATAGTATTAAAATTAATCAATTTCCATCTGTTAGAAAAAGAAAATGCATCCTAATAGGTGTATCTTCTATTTGAAAATACAATGAAGAAGATTATGAAGATTCTGTTAATTTATGTAAGAAAATCAAAGCTGGAAATATAAGCAATAAACATTTATAGAAGCCAACAAGCACAGAGTATATCCATTTCTCACTTTACAGAACAGCAGAGGCAACCGTTTCTAAGTTCCAGCCATTCTTCGTAGAGTTCTCCATCTTGGCTGACAGCTAAGGATTTCTCCACTGCACTTCCTGGTAATTAACAGGAAGCACTCTTTAGATTATGTCCACTCGTCAACCAAAAACAAAGATGAGGATACTCAATAGTACAGCAGATTTCTAAGCAGAAAAATGTATTTCATAATTTGTATTCTTTCATTCTGTTCAGACTATCTCAATATTTTAAACTATACTACTCTAGATTATTTTATTTTTTCTTTCTTTAAGAGGATTTAAGCCCCTAAAGAGACAACTGCAAAATTAATGAAAGTTACCTACTTCCTCTCTAGGCCTCTTACTAGACTGCTCCCATTTCCTAATAAAATAAAAAAGCTATTTTAAAGGCATTCTTTCTTGTCCATGGCCAATTCTCTAGATAGACCAGTATGTTTATATATTGGTTTTTAACATATGCCTTTCAGTCTCTTGCGTATTTTTTCTTTTCATTCTTTCTCTAAATTGTTTCAGTGTCTACTAGACAGACTGTTCAGCATTCCCTGTATGAGTAATACCCTTAGTTCATTTTAAGGAAGTTTGCTTGGCCAGAGTACCAATGTGCTCAATTAAAAATTAAATTTTAATCAAATACACACATGTTTCTTAGCAATGCTTACTTGAGAAAAAAATAAAGTATATATGAGAGTCTGAGATGTTTGTTATCAAATAAGAATGATTTTAAAAATCTTACTTTTCCTTCAACAAAGAAACATGCCCAAGCCAGGAAAGTTCTAAATATCCATTAAAGCAAATGATAAGGGAAAAAACTAAATAATTTTTCACTGATATATATTTTATGTTTATGTTTTAGTTAGGCAAGGGGTTGCTACAGAACTCAGGTGTAGAGAACATTTATAAAATGAAAAGGAAAGTATTGTAAATGCTGTAAAGGACAAAGCTGTTAAAAAAAAAAAAAAAAGATCCAGAAAGACTGAAGAAAAATAGTAACAAATGATAATAAATGTAATCAGTGTCCAACAGAAGATCAATTCATTAAGAAGTTAGAATAAAAATTATGATTTTTATTTTTGTCTGACAGGACTCTTTAGTTTATTGAAATCCTTTTCAGTTTATTAAAACCAGAAATCAAGTTCAACTAACAGCCCTCATCCTTTTCATAAACTTAGTTTCTTTACTAATTTGCAACTGAAAAAAATAAAATTTAAGAAAAATTCAAATGAAGTTATATTTTTTTAGCTAAACGTGAACTTTTATTGAAATTCAGACCTGAGAAGAAAAACTTATAAAAGTAATCAGAGAAGTATGTCTAACACTGCTGTATAAATTTCTTAAAACACAGTTCAGTGAAGACAAAAAACGGAAAATTAAATACACATATTTTCACAGATAAGTGAAGTTGCTTGAGGATGGAGACCACATATTTATTTTCTAAGCCTTCTGTTTTAACTGCTTTGCAGAATAATAAACATTCAATAAGACAGAAGTATTTTAAAATATTTTCAAAACCTGCAATTAAACAATAAAGTCAGCACAAAAGGGTCTTCCTAATTGGTACAAAAATCTTCCTGAACGATTTTCTTTCATCTCCTTAGATTTTTACTTCTGGAGTATTTATGTAAAAATTTAATTAATTCTGGTATGAATTCTAAAGTTATACAAAATAAAATTTTATAGAAACAATCTGATTTCAGTATCTCAACTCCATACAAAATAAAATGAAATGAAGTGAAGTCGCTCAGTCGTGTCCAACTCTTTGAGACCCAATGGACTATAGCCTACTAGGCTCCTCTGTCCATGGGATTTTCCAGGCAAAAGTACTGGAGTGGATTGCCATTTCCTTCTCCAGGAGATCTTCCCGACCCAGGAATTGAACCCAGGTCTCCCGCATTGTAGACGGACGCTTTACCATCTGAGCAACCAGGGAAGTCAAAACTTGACATAAATTAACCTAATTTTTCCAAAACTATCCATAGCAATGTGTTCACATGATAATACCTTGCATTTTCATTTCTGCATATGGAATATCAATTCACCAGCTGAATTAACTGTTCAATACATTCTTATAGCACAGCATTTATTGAACTTTACTTACCTTCCCCAAATTCATTTAAAATCACTGCTATTCTTTTACTATGTTGCTCTGTCAAAATATAGTTAAGAAGTGTTGTCTTCCCAGCACCTATAAAACACGTTTGTTTTAAACAACAAAAGTCAAAAGACTGATTTTAAATGGACAAAAAAGTTTAGAGAGTCCCAACACTCTTTAAAATTTGCATGTTATTCAAATATTATTTAACGATGGTAATATAAGATTCTAGAGGGAAAGATTAAAGTACCCTTTGAAAACTATTAAAAATGCTTTATGTCTTATAAAATTTTACAAATATTTACAAACACTCCAATAAGGTGGCTTACATAGCTTTCTTATATAGCTTTCTCATACAACAAAAAAAAGTCTTCTATGTAACTTAAACAATTAATGTAAGGTTATCTAAATTTTCTATTAAATAAGGAATTATTGAAATAATGGTTCCTGGGGAATAAAGTAGTCATGCACTTTATAAAACATAAAGTATTTAAATCCCTTTACAGGATGACAGTGTTTCTTAGCCAAGAATAGATAGTTTACTTCCCCAAAATGTACACATAAAGACCTACCTTTTATATTAACCACACACAAATTCAGAATGTCTATATGGCTGTTTTTAGTATGCTTAAAGCAATCTATAAAATTAATTTTACACACACACAATGGCGAATGGACCTAGGAAATGTTAACAAAAGACACAATAATCAGTATTAGAAAAGTTCATATAGCTACACTAACTCTATCCAGTAGGTGGCATAATACACCTAAATACATTCAGCTCAAGCAGAAGGAAAAAACATTGGTCTTGTGAACGTCCATAGAAGGGTAAAAAAAAAAGATAAATAACCAACCCTAACTGCATATAGACAGTAGTGTAGTCGATTATATAAACATGTAATTTATTTACATATTTTTCTGTTGGTGGGCATATGGGTTGTTTCTAGTGTTTTGCTATTACAGTGTTGCTAAAAAGAACTTGTATACATGCATGCAGGTTGTACACATCTTCTGCAGTAACTTTACAAGATTTCTAGGGTATAATTAGGAGGGATTTACTGAGTAGTAGGATATTAATATCTTCAACCTTTGGGGACCATATTTGTATAAAAGTTGTTGAAGGGATGGAAGGCTTGTGTTCAGAGGGATTTAGGAAGCTCAATATCACTAAAGGTTAATATTCATAATGGAAGTAACAGATCTTAAGGACACAGAGCAATAAGGATATTCTTAAAACCAATCCAAATGTGAGACAAGGGCCCTGAGCATGAGCGCTGCACTAAGCTGTGGCAGGGAAAATGGAAAGGATGGGGTGGCCATAGAGGACTTTGTAGAATTACTGCTGCTAAGCTGCTAAGTCACTTCAGTCGTGTCCGACTCTGTGCGACCCCAGAGACGGCAGTCCACCAGACTTCCCCGCCCCTGGGATTCTCCAGGCAAGAACACTGGAGCGGGTTGCCATTTCCTTCTCCAATGCATGAAAGTGAAAAGTGAAAGTGAGGTCGCTCAGTCGTATCCGACTCTTAGCGACCCCATGGACTGCAGCCCACCAGGCTCCTCCGTCCATGGGAGTTTCCAGGCAAGAGTACTGGAGTGGGGTGCCATCGCCTTCTTCCTGTAGAATTACTAGTGCTTTATAAATAACTATGTGTTTGTGCTCAGTCACATCCAACTCTGTTCATGGACTTTTCCAGGCAAGAATACTGGAGTGGGTTGCCATTTCCTACTCCAGGGGATATTCCTGACCCAGGGATCGAACCTGCATCTCCTTCATTGAGGGTTCTTGACTGCTGAGCCATCTTATCAGGAAGCAAAAGATACTAAGACACAGTTCAAGCACTCAAGTCTGCTATGGACCAGATTTTATACTGAGCCTTAGTGAAACGTGCACAAGACACAACAAACTGTCTCTATCTTCATGAAGTTTAGAAACATTAAGGGAAGCGGGAGAAAGAAGGGGAATTCAGATCAGTAAAGAGGCAACCATGCCACAAGATCATATAGTCAATAGATGTACAAGATGTCATGGAGCACCTAAGAGGGACATCTAGCCAGAGAACCGACAGTAAGAAGAATGTCTTCCTGGGACCAAAACACTTGCTCTTTTTAGAAGTAAAAGTAGTTCACTTGGCTGGGCCACAGTTTATCAGGCTAAAGAGGTTGTCAAGAGCAAGATTATAAACTCATGTCAAGGAATTTGAACTTTAACCCAAATAGAAACTGCTGAAGGGTCTGACAAAATCAGATTGACATATATAAAGATCATTAAGGGTAAAATACAGAGAACACATTAAAAGGCAATATGACTTAACACTAGTTAGGAAGCTTTTATAATATTCCAAATGGTTAGGATCACAGAAGCAACCATCATTCATAACAGGATGCTAACATGAAGTTTTGGACATGCAGAGTTTGACATGTCTATGAAACATGAAAATAGAAATCACCTGGGTATGAAGTTAAAAGAGAGGACAGAGGAGGGATAAAAAAAATTTTTAAGGGGAAGCCAGAAAAGTAGGGGGAAAATCAGAAGTAAAATGTGATAGAAACCAAGGGAACAAAAATGCTCAACAATAAGCAGGGAAACCATCTCCTAGAATCAGCAACTAAGTTGGTTGCGTGAGGCCTCACAACTACGCTTCAGACCATTATCTGCAATGCTCTTCTGATCTACCAGTGAGCAAAATGGGGAAGGCGGGGAAAGCAAGTCTAAACTATATTGTTTCAGAACAAAAATTTGCTCAACTTCACAGTGAAGCTGCATCTGAAAACACTGGGGAAATTCCTTTACAAATAAATAAACTCCTTTATAAAATTAACCCTGAGTAAAAATGAAAATAAACTTAAGTCTGCAAAGCAAAAGAGAGAGAGACCGAGTCATGCCAGTGATTTAATTCCCGTTTTTATGTAAAAGGCCCTCAGGTGCACCAAGTTTATACTTGTCTCTTGGGGTTGCTAAGAGTCGACTCGACTGAGCGACTTCACTTTCACTTTTCACTTTCATGCATTCGAGAAGGAAATGGCAACCCACTCCAGTGTTCTTGCCTGGAGAATCCCGGGGACGCCTGGTGGGCTGCCGTCTATGGGGTCACAGAGAGTCGGACACGACTGAAGCGACTTAGCAGCAGCAGCATCTAGAAATAATACTCTTTTCCCCTGATCATTTCACTTTAAATATTTCATTTCACTTCCTTTCCCTACACTTTTAATATGGTATTTATTCTAGCCCTTCTATTTAACTGTAGTTTTAAAATGATACTTCTTAAACTTTTCCAATAAAGTACTCCTAGTGTAAGCACATAACCCGTCCTTCAGGAAACCACTCTGTTTACAAAGTTATGAATTAAGTGACCCCATGAACTCCCGAAAAGCCCTTAAGTTTGAGAAATATAGTCTCGGAGGGCACAGTAATTTTATTCTTACTCTTTCTCCAACAGTACGTTACAAACAGACATTAAAAAAAAAAAAAAAAGGCTGCGATAAAGAGTATTTTACACGAAAGGCAAGAAGAAACTGGCTGGTGGGGAAGGGAATATACTGAGGAAGGGCCCTTGGGCGTTTTCAGAAAGGACATCTTTAATGGGAACCTACTTATAAAACATGTGTTTCTTGCCCCACTAAGCATAAGAGAAAAGCAAACTGAGACAGGTGACTGGTATTTCCATTTTCAAGTGAGGCAGTGAACTTCAGAAATGCAACTTGTTAGGGGTCACATGCAAAATAAGAGGCGGGTCCGTGCTTCACACTGCAAAGCTAGAACTAGTTTTAAAAATGCGAGGCTAATTTTCAACCTCAGTTGATAAATGTGACCCTAACGCGGAGGGGTCTGAGCATCATTAACCCTTGAGGTGAGAAGAATCCCTTACGGGGAGCAACTGACCCAGCCCCTACCTCAGAGACACTGGCCATCAGCCAGAAGGCCCGGATGCCTAAAGAGAAGAGGCACCATCAGCCCCCAAATCCCAGAACAGCGTTCACTGAACTTTCTGACCGGGATGGTTAGTTACCTAAATACCCAGTGATAATTGTGACTGGGATCTTAGCGCCGGGGCCAGACTTTTCCTCCTCCTCCTTCACCTCTCTTTGCTTCGCCTCAATGGGTACCAATTCAGGACAATCCTCTTCCGCCTGCTCCTCTTCCTCATCCGCAGAGTCAACAGCACGAGACATCTTGCAAACAGCACAGCTCACCTCTCCCTACACTCAGGACCTGGGATCAAGACCCCCACAACCCGCAGCTGCGCACGCAGAACGCGAGGCGCGCGCTTGACGTCATCACTTCGCGACGCGTGGCGCCTCCCGAAACCGCCCCCAGTTACCTGGGCTCGGGCTCAGGACCGCCACGCCTTTTAGACACGCCCCTACGGACGCTGGGCACGCCCCTCGGGCGTGTTCTATGAACGTGGGCGGAATTGTCAGGGCCGTACCTGACATCGTGTCTGTGTGAGACTGCAGCCTTTATAGTAGTTAATGGACGGTCAGTGGCAGGGTTGAGGCCTTGAGACCAGGGCACTTGGAATCTGAAGAGTAGCCCGTCCTAAACAGCTCCCACAGGGAATAGGCTACATCAACTTGACATTTCTTAGTATCATTAAAAATATTTTTTTAATTCATAGGAGAAAGAATGGGAAGCTATAACAGCACAAAGGTAATTGTAATTTTTCTACCTGAACCAGTGAAACTTTTTTCTATTTTATAATTGTAGGTTTTATGTTTATCCAATTTTTTACTGTGTACGTGCATTACTTTTATTTATTTTATCATCTCATTTTTTAAAATTTGGTCTCAGTTACCCTAAGTTCAAGCTTCCTTGGTGTCTCAGACCATAAAAATCTGCCTGCAATGCAGGAGACCTGAGTTCAATCCCTGGGTCAGGAAGATCCCCTGGAGAAGGGAATGGCTACCCATTCCAGTATTCTTGCCTGGAGAATTCCATGGACAGACAAATCTGGCGGGCTATAGTCTGTGGAGTTCAAAAGAGCCAGACAGGACTGAACAACTAACACACCCTGAATTCATTTACTCATACATTCTTCAGTGCCTGGCACTGTCATCAATAATGCATAGATAGTCTGGATGAAGAATGCCACCTGCCCTATCAGTAGATAAAGGTTTTTGCAGACATCAAGTCGTTAACCTCTGTACGTACCCCAGCAGTGCACCCTAAGGGGATTCAAGGAGGAAAACAGGATACTGGCCCTCGTTAGTTAAGGTATATATCAATGGAACAATTTAATTAAGCCCAGACTCTTGCAACTTCACACACAAAGAAAAATCACTAAATTTTTTTGTGTGCTAAGTTGCTTCAGTCGTGTCCAACTATTTGAGATCCTATGGACCTCAACTTGCCAGGCTCCTCTGTCCATGGGATTCTCCAGGCAAGAATACTGTAATGGGCTGCCATTTCCTACTCCAGGGGATCTTCCTGATGCTCCCAAGCTTAAGTCCTCATGAATAAAACATAATTCTCTACTTTTAGGTTGTGCATCTTTTAAAGTCTGCAACAGCCCTCCTTTATATTTACATATATATTTATGTATATTTGCAATGAACGCCTTTGACATCACTTCTAGCCCAAGAACAGTACCAAGAAGGACACCTATTCATGTGACTGTCTCCTAGTCTAATGCTCTGCCTCTCCTCTGAGATAATAACCACTACTATGAATTGATCGTGGCTGACTTATTTCCTCTTTTCTTTTTGGTTCTATCACTTATATAAATATGTACTTAAACAATATGTTGTTTAATTTTTTCTTGTCTTTGAATTTCATATGATATTCTAGGGTTAGCTGATTTTTCAACTCCACTGTTGTATTATCTTGTTACATGACTTGTCAGCAATTTATTTATGCATTTCCTATCAGTCATTTTCAGGTTTTGCTCTTATGAACTGCATTGAGTGACCCTTCAGCATTGCTTCCTGAACAGAAAAAAACTGTTACAACCCTTATCATCTTCTCTTAAGTACTCCTCAGGCAAGTTCTTGCAGATTCCCTTCTATGACTCTGGCTGAATGTTACACTAACATCTCTTATCTCTCACCAGGAGGAGGAACCTGTGCCCTACAGCAACTCAGTAAGATGATGGACAAGTATGATGTAACAGTCTGTAGCTTCAGTCAGAGCAAAAAGAGTTTTATACAGCTCAAAATGTCCATCAGCTGATGAATGAATAAACAAAATGATATACCCATATAATAGAAAATTATCTCACAATGAACAGAAATAAAGTACTGATACCTGCTACAAGGGACTTCCCAGTTGGCTCTAGTGGTAAAGAACCCGCCTGCCAAGGCAGAAGACATAAGAGACACAAGTTCGATCCCTGGGTTGGGAAGATCCCCTGGAGGAAGCATGGTAACCCACTCCAGTATTCTTGCCTGGAGAATCCCACAGAGAGAGGAGCCTGGTGGGCTACAGTCCATAGGGTCACAAAGAGTCGGACATGACTGAAGGGACTTAGCATGCACGCACCTGCTGCAAGATGAATTAACCTTAGAAGCATTATGCTGAGTGAAAGAAGGCATTCACAAAACACCACATATTGTTTCACTCCGTGTACTTGAAATGTCCAGATAGGCACACCTATAGAAACAAAATTAATTAGTTGTTACCAGACACCAGGGGGCTGAAGGCAGTGACTGCTAATGGGTACATTTTAGAGGTGATGAAAATGATCTAAAATTGCTTGTTGGACATGGTAGCACAATTCTCTGAATACACTATAAACCACTGGGTTGTACCCATTAAATAGATGCTTTGTTCTGTATATGGATTTTACCCTAGTAGAGCTGCTGTTTTAAAAAGGCTTCTGGGAATTCCCTGGCTGTCCCGTGGTTAGGACTCTGAGCTTCCAATGCAGGTGGGTCTGGATTCAATCCCTGGTCATAGAGCTATGATAAATAAATAAAAATATTTTTTAAAATGAATTAAAAGAAAGACTCCTACATGCATCAAAATGTGGTGGGGCAAGTGTGTGTTTGTGTAGAAGCACTGCCTGCAGTCTTGCCTCCAGCAGTTTCAGTCCTGGCCTTCTGAGTAGAGTTATCATTTGTTGTGATTTCACAATTGAGACATACTTTGGTATGAGTATAAAGATCAGAGCTGGAAAGTTTTCCTTCAGTCTTTCTCCATAACACTCTTCAGCAAGATGTCTCTTCAAGAATTCTATGGAGTTCTACCACTTTCTTTTCTGACTCTAGTGCCTGGCCAGATGTTAGGAAGCTTGTGCCTGAAGAGGTAAGGGTTTTGACTTAGTTATAAGGCTTTTGATTTCAGCTCTTCTTGCATATCTGAGTTTGACTGCTTTTTGTTGTTTTTCAGTTGCTAAGCCGTGTCCTACTCTTTAGGGACACTATGGGCTCCTCTGCCTATGGGATTTCCCAGGCAAGAATACTGAAGTGGGTTGGCATTTCCTTCTAACAGGACCTGCCAATTTTATCCATTCTATTTTGAGTGAGACGTTGTTATTTAATTCAAAATACCTTTTAAAGTAAGCTTTTAAAATGTCCTAAGTATAATATTGTAGAATCTTCGATACAATCTCTTCCATTCTGCAATCTATTACAGTCTATTCTAATGTTAACTTTAAAATTCCTCATTTTTGCAATTTTATTTAATCACAGTTGTTATGGTAAAACAACAGCAATGATAATGTGTGGATCCCTTACTGAGTGGTAGGCATTATGTTAAATATATCAAATGTATTATCTCATTTAACTCAGCAAGTTAAATATAATTTCTATACCCATGTTATAAGCAAGGAAACTGAGGCTTAGAAAAGTTAGATATCTTGCTCAGTCTACCTTCAGTAAATGGCAGTCCTACTGCACAGTCAGACCTTCCTGACACTAAGTTCTGGGCTCTTCTAAACCAGGGATCTGCAAACTTTTTCTATAAAGGGCCAGGCAGTAAGTATTTAAGGCTTTACAGTCAACGGAGGAATTCAAGCGTGTTATACAGGTACTTATAAGAGAGAAAACAAATGTCCACGAATTTTAAAATCTGAAACTCATATAATTTTCATGTCATGAAATAGCATTCTTTTAATTTTTCAACCTACAAAAAATATAAAAATCACTCTGAGCTTGCAGTCTGCACAAAAAGCGGCAGCAAGCCATAGTTTGCCAACTGCTAATCTAATATGCAAAGTGTCTGACACGACTGGGTGACTGAACAATAGCAACAAAAACAATTTAATATGCACTGCCTTGTAAAGCTGAATTAAATGAAATTTTGCAAAAACAGATCACCCCTGCTATTTTAAACTCAACTTGTAAATCATTCCCCATTGCAACCACCCCTGTCCCCAAAGGGTTAGGTACCATTGTATAGTGAGTGTGTGTGTATGTGTGTGTCCTTAGTTGCTCAGTCGTGTCTGACTCTTTGCAACCCCATGGACTGTAGCCCACCAGACTCCTTTGTTTATGGGGTTCTTCAGGCAAGAATACTGGAGTGGGTCACCATTCCCTTCTCCTGGGGATCTTCCTGATCCAGGGGTCAAACCCTAGTCTCCTGCATTGCAGGCAGATTCATTACCATCTGAGCCACCAGGGAAGCCCACCATAGTATAGTACCATACTAATATTCAGAGAAAGGTCTGAAGCTGAGAAGTTTAAACTGTTTCTCTAGGGGCACCAATACCTGGCCTTCAGGAGACCCAATGTGGGCAGCACCTGAGTCTCTGCATTGTGGTAGGAGCCCTCTGTTGGCACACAGCAAGTAGACAAGCTCTCACACTGTCTGGATTGCAGCAGCTCAGTTTTGTACCATGTATCTTTTGTCATAATTCCATACTTCTCTGTTTTACCTTATTTTTCTTCTTTTGAATAGTTATGACGGTTGCCACGAAAAAAGTAAGGACTGTAGCTACGTCCAAATCAGAGGACAGCTAAAAATAATGCCAACTTGGTATTTTTTTTTTCCCTCTCAATTTTGCAACTTCCTGCAAAGGAAAGAACGCAGCAGTGAACAGCTCAGAGAAAAGGAAACTGGGGAGAATTTCAAAATTAGCCCAGTTCCTCTTATCTAGTTGTGGTTAGTAAATAAATAAACAAAATATTTATTAAATCCTTATATGTATTGATTTATTTGCTATTTTTCATTAGCAACTTGGGAATATCTCTGAAAGGCCAGAGGCCTGTGGTTTTTATTCTTGTGACTGCCCGAGTTAGGACAGAATAACAATATTCAAGTATCATATAGTTCTGTTATGACATAAAACCACTTTAAGGACATGAAATAATATTCCTTCCACAAAATATTGAAGGTGACTGGCAGGTGATACAGGATAATTTCTGTGTTTTAAGGGAGTGTGATTTTCATTTCAAAGGCTCTCAGTAATATTCTTTGAATTCATTAGCTTAGTCTTTTAAACTATGCTACTTTTAAGGCTTAGTTTATAGTCTATTTATAGTCCAGTCACTTATAATTCAGGTTCCCACAAAATTTTAAAAAAGAAAAAAACACTATTCAAAGCCTACAGGTTGGCCAACTTGGTTGGTGCACAGTTCTCTCCAAAATATACTATCAGGCAAGGAGTGGGCATTGAGAAATACTTAAAAAAATAAACAATGATTTATATTGTAATGGTTTAGGAGACAGTTCAAATAATATCCTCATCTCTTCTCAATAGAAATTTAAAAGTGACAATTGTGGCTTTAAGTTTCACTTTCTAACTTTTGTGGTTTTAAAGACGTATATGCCAGAATCCACAGGCACCTGCTTATGACTGCTTAAATGTAAATAAAAGACACAGAAACAAGAGTGGAAGATTCCCATTCTTCCTTTCTCTTACTATTTCTCCAAATTCTCTCAGAGTGTTTACTTGCTCTTAACTGAAATACTGTGCTCTCAGCAAAGCCAGGGCTTCCTGGTTTCAAGATCAATGTACTTTGAGTCCCACAGTTCTTTCTCTCAATTAGGCACTACGATTTCATTTGTGGAGGAAGATTCATAAACTTTCTTTAGATTGACTTACTCACTTTCCTCTTATTATTTTAATGTTTTTGTTCTTCCCTTGAATCTCACTGTTCAGTTCAGTCGCTCAGTCGTGTCCAACTCTTTGCGACCCCATGAATCGCAGCACGCCAGGCCTCCCTGTCTATCACCAGCTCCTGGAGTTCACTCAAACTCATGTCCATCAAGTCGGTGATGCCATCCAGACATCTCATCCTCCATAATCCCCTTCTCCTCCTGCCCCCAATCTCTCCCAGCATCAGAGTCTTTTCCATGAGTCAACTCTTTGCATGAGGTGGCCAAAGTATTGGAGTTTCAGCTTTAGCATCAGTCCTTCCAATGAACACCCAGGACTGATCTCTTTAGAATTGACTGTTTGGATCTCCTTGCAGTTCAAGGGACTCTCAAGAGTCTTCTCCAACACCACAGTTCAAAAGCATCAGTTCTTCAGTGCTCAGCTTTCTTCACAGTCCAACTCTCACATCCATACATGACCACAGGAAAAACCATAGCCTTGACTAGACAAACCTTTGTTGGCAAAGTAATGTCTCTGCTTTTGAATATGCTATCTAGTTTGGCCATAACTTTCCTTCCAAGGAGACTGTAGGCTGCTCCAAATATGTAGCAGCAAATATTTTCAAGCCACCCAGCCACTTCCATATTTCTGTCTCAATCACATCATCTTTCTTTAGGAACCTCCTTCACATCAGCATTCTTCAGCACACTTACTCCTTCTGCAGGCTACCTTTATTTCAGTGGTCCTTCCAAACTTATGTGTATAATAATCTGAAATTTTCTGAATTATTACTGTATGACTCCTCTTCTTCTGTAATAATATCAGAATGCCTGACTTTTAAGCTAGGTACATAATCTCCTAGGATAAAGACTACCCTTCCTGGTCTACCCTGTGGCTAATTACGATCCTGTGATGAAGTTCTGGCTCATGGACTGGATGGGAAGTGGTGTGTGGCAGTTTTGTGAAACTTTGTGTCTTTCATTTCTTCTTTCTCTTGCTGTCTGGGAGACAGCAGGGGTGACTGGAGTGCTTCTTGGTTACAGAGAATGGGAGCCACACCCCAGAGATGTGCAGGAGCAGGGACCCTGAAGCATCCATGCCCTGGTGTGGAGCTGCAGGAGAGGAAAATGAACTTATGTGGTGTTAAAATTTCTCTTCACGCCACTGAAACAAATTCTAACCAATAGAGAGTTTTGTTTAATTGTCTTTAAAGTAATATAAATAACATGCGAATGTATTCTAATTAGAAAAAATTCAGATAGTGCATGTATATATGAGACTGTACTTATGTATATATGTATGTGTATGCTGAAGTCTATGCAATATGTTTGGAAGAATACACATCACTGTAAGAGCATGGGACAGGTAACAGGCCAATGGGGAAAGAGATAAATGGTTACATTTTATTTGTAAACATATCTTTGTATCATATTGCTGGTTACAAAAGACAAAAAGCATCTATAATTTTTAACACAGAAACTGGACATTTTTAAATAAGATAAATATCAACAGTGTTTTTATGACAGGCAAAATGTAAAATATCTATCAAAATATTAATTTTATATGCTTTTTGACCTAGAAATTCTATGGATAGAAATTTGTCCTACATATATACATATACAGACATTTATGACATTTATGACAAGTGTGTTGTAGGTAAAATGTTGGAAAAATCCTAACTATCCACCAGTAAGGAAGTAGCTAAACAAATTTGGGTCATTCATACATTGGAATACTATGATAATGTTTTGCACCATATTTATGTATGAAACTGTTAGAATCACCTTTATTTTGAAAACCCCCCAAGAGAAAAAAAAAGAGTCTGAATGAAGCATTCTGATTAACAGGAGAATCTATTCTATAAATGATGGATTTCTGATCATAAGTGTAGTAAATTCATGTATAACTGAATTGAACAAATTTAATCTCTCATATGGGCAATGCCAAAGAATGTTCAAACTACCATACAAGTGTACTCAATTCACATGCTAGCAAGGTTATGCACAAAATCCTTCAAGCTAGGCTCCAGCAGTATGTGAACCAAGAACTTCCAGATGTACAAGCTGGGTTTTGAAGAGGCAGAGAAACCAGAGATCAAATTGCCAACATTCATTGTATCTTAGAGGAAGCAAGGGAATTCTAGAAAAAACATCCACTACTGCTTCATTGACTACACCAAAGCCTTTGACTCTCAGGATCACAACAAACTGTTTGAAAAATTCTTAAAGAGATGGGAGTACCAGACCACCTTACTTATGTCCCGAGAAACCTGTATGCGGGTCAAGAAGCAACAGTTAGAACCAGACATGGAACAGACTGATTCAAAATTGAGAAAGGAGTATGACAAGGCTGGATATTGTCACCCTGCTGATTTAACTTATATGCAAAATACATCATGCAAAATTCTGGGCTGGATGAATCAAGTTTGGAATCAAGCTGGAATCAAGTTTGCTGGGAGAACCAAGAACTTCAGATGTGCAGGTGATACCACTCTAAAGTTAAGAGGAAATAAAGTTGGGAACAAGTTAAGAGGAAATAAAGAGCCTCTTGATGAAACTGAAAGAGGAGAGTGAAAAAGCTGGCTTGAAACTCAGCATCCAAAAAACTGAGATCATGGCATCTGGTCCCATCACTTCATATCAAGTAGATGGGGACAAAGTGGAAACAGTGACATTTTATTTTCTTGGGCTCTAAAATCATAGCAGATGGCAACTGCAACCATGAAATTAAAAGACACCTGCTCCTTGGAAGGAAAGTTATGATCATCCTATACAGCATTAAAAAACAGAGGCATCTCTTTGCTAACAAAGGTCCATGTATTCAAAACCATGGTTTTTCTAGTAGTCATGTATGGATGTGAGAGTTGGTCCTTAAAGAAGACGGAGCACCAAAGAACTGATGCTTTCAAACTGTGATGCTGGAGAAGACTCTTGAGAGTCCTGGGGCCAGCAAGAAGATCAAACCAGTCAATCCTATAGGAAATCGATCCTGAATATTCATTGGAAGGACTGGTGCTGAAGCTGAAACTCCAAGACTTTGGCCACCTGATGTGAAGAGCCAGTTCATTGGAAAAGACCCTAAGTCTGGGAATGATTGAAGGCAGGAGGAGAAGGGGATGACAGACGATTAGATCACTGAATGAATGAACATGAATTTGAGCAAATTCCAGGAGATAGTGGAGGACAGAGAAGCCTTGCATGCTGTAGTCCCTGGAGTAGCAGAGAATCGGACACATAGTGACTGAACAACAGCAATCTCCCATAACACTTATATTCTATAGATTAAATAACCAATTATGATTTTCTTTAACAAACATGTTTATAACTTTATGGTCTTTGCATGCTTTAAAGTTGAAGGTAACATTCCTGGGAGATAAAAGCATTGAAGTTAACAATTGATTCACCTGGAGAGCTACTTACTCTTTTTCAGTGAGCATTGAAGAGAAGTTATTTAATATAACAGGGATTAATATATACACACTACTATATATACATAAGGCTATCCACTCCAGTATTCTGGCCTGGAGAATTCCATGGACTGTATAGTCCATGGGGTCGCAAAAAGTCAGACACGACTGAGCGACTTTCACTTTCTTTCTTCCTTTCACTTTCATATATAAAGAGATAACTGACAAGGACCTATTGTATAGCACAAAGAACTATACTCAATATTTTGTAATAACCTATAGAGGAAAAGAGTCTGAAAAAGAATATATATATAACTGAATCACTTTGGTGTACACTTGAAACTAACACAATGTATAAATTAACTATACTTCAACAAAAAATTAAATAAAATTTAAAATTAAAAAATAAAGACCATACTCTTAATCACAAACACACACATAGATGTATATGTAATTTTATAATACATGTAGCAGAAATGGAACATACATAATGATATATCATAACAGCTACAGTGCCCACATAGACCTTTGCCCTACCTGGCACTAACTGCTTGTTCACTGTGCTTCCATGGTCAGCAGAATGTAAAGCATTCTCTTTATTTTCTTAACTGACCAGAATAGTAACCAGAAGAGTACTCTGAGTTCTAAAAACTCTTGGGTCAATAAGATTCTGCCTTTCCAAGTTTCGCTGCAAATATCATTGTGACCCATAATTTCTCTTTTAATAGTAAGCAAAGAAGAATCAAGTTTTTAGGTTTTAAAATGTTTTATTTCACTAACACAGGAGTCACTAAAAAGAAATATTCTTAAGTAGAAAAAGAAAAGTACAGAATTAGCATCGTTTCACTGGGAATGAAGGATCAGGAAAGAAAATGGTTAATATAATATTCAGTTGTAGTTCTTCATTTAAAAACATCTCTACATCAACTTGTTTTCATCCTTAGCACTTTCTGAGCAATGGGTAAAACTTTCGTCACTACTTCACCATGAATTTATCATCAACCCATTGCCATTTTCCCAGCTGAAAGGTAAAAATATCATTTTAACCTTCTGTGAAGAAGGCTGAGTGCCGAAGAATTGATGCTTTTGAACTGTGGTGTTGGAGAAGACTCTTGAGAGTCCCTTGGACTGCAAGGAGATCAGTCCTGGGTGTTCTTTGGAAGGAATGATGCTAAAGCTGAAACTCCAGTACTTTGGCCACCTCATGCGAAGAGTTGACTCATTGGAAAAGACTCTGATGCTGGGAGGGATTGGGGGCAGGAGGAGAAGGGGACGACAGAGGATGAGATGGCGACGACAGAGGATGAGATGGCTGGATGGCATCACTGACTCAATGGACGTGAGTCTGAGTGAACTCTGGGAGCTGGTGTTGAACAGGGAGGCCTGGCGTGCTGTGATTCATGGGGTCGCGAAGAGTCGGACACGACTGAGCGACTGAACTGAACTGAACCAAACCTTTAAACTTTTGATTTTGAAACTATTTCAAAATAACTTTAAAAGTTACAAAAATAGTACAGAGATTTACACATACACCCTTCATCCTATTTTTCTGAATTTTAATGTCTCACACAATCCCACTGCAATTATCAAAAGCAGGAAATTAACACTGACACAATGCTATTAACTAATCTACAGACCTTATTCAAATATTGCTAGCTGTCCCACTAACATCTGTTTCCTGACCAGGATCCAGCACAGGCTCTCACATAGCACTTTTCTGTCTCATCTCCTACTGTAATCAGGGGTATTGCTTAGTCTGTCGTTTATGAACTTGAAACTCTGGAAGAGTGCTTGTCAGTTTTTTTAAGAATGTCCCTCAACTTGGATTGGAGAAGGAAATGGCAACCCACTCCAGTATTCTTGCCTAGAGAACCCTGTGGATGGAGGAGCCTGGTGGGCTGCTGTATAGGGTCGCACAGAGTCGGACACGACTGAAGTGACTTAGCATGCATGCGTGCATTGGAGAAGGAAATGGCAACCCACTCCAGTGTTATTGCCTGGAGAATCCCAGGGACAGAGGAGCCTGGTGGGCTGCTGTCTATGAGGTCGCACAGAGTTGGACACGACTGAACTGACTTAACAGCAGCAGCAACTTGGGTTTGTCATATACCTCGTCGGGATTAAATTCAGGTTATGCGTTTTGGTTTGGCAATACCACATGTTGTATCCTTTTCTGTGTATCACTTCAGAAGGCACGTGATATCCACTTGTCCTTTTACTGGTGATGTTAATTAACTCTGATCATTTATTAAAAGTAGTGTCTGCCAGATTTCTCCACCATAAAGTTACTATTTTCCTCGTTGTGGTTGATACCTAGAGGGTGATACTTTGAGACTATGTAAAAGACCATGCTTTTCATCATACTTGTACTTTACCCACCAATTTTATCATCCATTATTCTTTTTTTAAATTACAGCTTTATTAGGGTATAATTTACCTAGCATAAAATTCACTCATTTTAAGTGTACAATTCAATAGTTTTGATGCATTTTTCCAGTTGTACAACAATCACCAAAATCTAGTTTTAGAACACTTCCATCATCCCCCCAAATTCCTTTGTGTCTGTCTATAATCAGTCTTCTCTCCACCTTGTGCTTCAAATAACCATTGATCTGTTTTCTATCTTTGTTTATATAATATACGAATCATTTTCTCATTATTTATTTGCTTGAATCCTTGTCTGCACAAGGGCAGTTGAGGAAGGAGAAATCTTAAGTCTAACACATTATTTGATATTTGACACAGGACCCACTGATCAGCCTGAAAATCAAGAGAATGATGAGTCATTCATTGACACCAAATCAAAAATAGCCTTTGGAAGGTTTGTGTTTTAGTAGTAGTTAAAAGATCCAGATGCCTTGCTGCTGCTAAGTCACTTCAGTCGTGTCCAACTCTGTGCGACCCCATAGACGGCAGCCCACTGGGCTCCCCGGTCCTTGGGATTCTCCAAGCAAGAACACCGGACTGGGTTGCCATTTCCTTCTCCAATGCATGAAGTGAAAAGTGAAAGTGAAGTCGCTTAGTCATGTCCAACTTCTAACGACCCCATGCACTGTGGCCCACCAGGCTCCTCTGCCCATGGGATTTTCCAGGCAAGAGTACTGGAGTGGGGTGCCATTGCCTTCTCCGCCAGATGCCTTAGATCTTCTATTAATTCATAAAATTCTTCCCAATTAAATTCCTCTCTGAATAAGTCAAAGGTACAATATTTGATATCTTACAAGTGTTCAGGAAGTTTGATCCTATCACATCAACATGACTTGGAAAAATGTTAAGGTCCAGAGGTTTTGTTGGTGTTATAGGTCTTCCTTCCTTGGTTTACTGTTTAAAAGTGTTTTCATCAGAGCCAATTTAATTAACTCAATGCAATATAATTTCAGGGTTATAATGTCTTTCACACACCCTCCAAGTGAGTATGAAAAAGCTTCATCCGTTTTGAGATGCCAGCTGGCAGTGTATAGACCAGATATAGCTCACAGTTATGTTTTTTGTGTTGTTGCTGTTTAGTCCCTCAGTCATGTCCAACTCTTTGTGACCCCATAGACTATAGCCTGCTAGGCTCCTCTGGCCATGAGATTTCCTGGACAAGAATACTAGAGTGAGTTGCCATTTCCTTCTCCAGAGGATCTTCTCGACCCTGGGATCAAACCCGCCTCTCCTGCTTGTCAGGGAATTCTTTACCACTGAGCCACAAGAGAAGCCCATGTGTTCTGTGTTAATGTTTTAAAAACCTGGACATTTCCATTTGTAAAATTTACATATCTGGCTTTTCTTGATAAATCCTTAAATCTTGTGATACAAGGCTCATGTTTCCATAGCTAGAGCTAAGCAGTGGCAGTCCACTTGAGGAACAGAGCCCTGTGAGAGCAAGGCGCTTCAGTCTGGCACATCCCACCAATTTCTTACTCAAACTTACCAAGACTGCTTCTCTCATTTAAGCTCCTTGCTCAGCCCCATTGGGCATTTAAGTTTGTTCTCCTAAATTGAAATTTGAACAAGATTGTTGGATTTTTTTTTTTAGTTGAGCCAGAACTAACAGAATAAAGCTCACTAATCTTGAGTGTACAGATTGATTTTTTTCACATAACCACAGATTTTATATAGGAAATTTTAACTTTTTTTCTTCCTTCACCTACACCTACACCTTATACAGACACTATTTCTATTTCCCCACTCTTTCAATGTGTTTATGTTGACTGTTGTTCAGTTGCTAAGTCGTCTTTGACTCCTTGCGACTCCATGGACTGCAGCACGCCAGACTTCCCTGTCCTCCGCTATCTCCCAGAGTTTGCTCAAGTTGTCTGTTAAGTCAGTGATGCTACCCAACAATCTCATCCTCTGCCACTCTCTTCTTTTGCCTTCAATCTTTGCCAACATCAGGGTCTTTTCCAACATTGGCTAGATTAATATTTATTTCAATATTATTATGACTGTATACATGATATTTACAGAAAACTCTCAGGGAATCCTATGAATATCCTTTTCTTTCTTTCAACTTTTCATTTTCCCTGAAATTAATACTTTTTTTGGTTGTTGTTCTTATAGTTTTGTTTGCTTACTATTGTGTACCTATCACTGTTTTATCTCAACTCTTAAACACTTGTCTAAATATTCTTTTGATATCTTCAAAAGAATCAGGTATTCCTTTAACTTCATATTTTTACAAAAACTATTCTGGGGTCTTGTGACACTTTCTTGGACTTCCAACCTCTAAAAATGTGAGAATAAAATTCTTTTATCTAAGCTACCCAGTTTGTGGTATCTTGTTATGGCAGACCTAGCAAATGAATACATCAGTGTTTTAAAACTGCATGATAATATGCCTTCAAGTGGGTCTAATCCCATTTATTATCTGGGCACTCAGTGGTTCTTACAATCTGCAAACTCATGTCCTCTCCTTGAATTTTCTAGGATTATTTTATCATTGATTTCCTTCCCTATATTTTTCCCTGTCTCTCTTTGTGGGACTTCTCTCATGCAGCTGTTGATCTTATGGTCCTATAACTTGCTTTCTTTCTTTTTATTTTTTTACACTCATTTTCTAATTCTGTCTTTTTGCTCTACTATCTATATTGAGATTTGCTCAACTTAATTATTCAAAGGTTTTTTTGAATTTTTTATTCTGCTAGTCCTCGGGTCCCCTTTTTTATTCCCTTAATGTTCCTTAAAAAAATAATATAATGCTCTTGTTTTATGAGGTCAGTATCACCTCTTATCCCTCTATGGATATTTATAATAGTTTTCTGACCCCTTCACAGGCTTGGTTTCTTCCACATTGCTTTTTGTTTGTTTGTTTTGGTCTCTACCTTTCAAGTTGGTTTTCCTTAGATGTCTGACAATGGTTGGTGGTCTATTCACATTTAGGAGTGAGGTACTAAAAAGGCTTCTTAGGAGTTCTGACCCCATGGGTGAGCCTTGTAGACTGTCAGCTTCAGCTTCAAGTTCTCTGGCTGGGCCATACGACTTGATGTCTTTCTCTCAAGGTGGTCAGATACCCCAGAGAAATTACCGTGGTGCTCTGAAATTAGAACAGAGGTAAAATACTTGGGGCTTTACTGGGCTATAAATGTTTAATAAATGTTTCTGTTTATGGTATTGAATCTCATCCCCAAATGTGCCACGTCTTCCCTAAAAAGTAATCCTATTTTATCTTATCCAGCCCCTGCCTGGCTGGGAGAGGGACAGTTATCTGGCTGAACAGGCTTGAACAGAGGATCTACGGATCTAACCACATCTTAAACTCATTTACAAACCAATTCTCCTGTTTTTAATCCCAACTTTATCCACATTTATGGCAGTACCAGGTATTCCCAGTCTTTTGGGAGCTCTTTGATGTAATCAGGTACTTTCTAGCTCTTTCCGAGGCAAGTTAAGGGGTTATCTTTCTTGGGTCTATTAAACTGGATACCTCTTGTTTTTATGGCTTCTAAATCCCAAATCTCATTGTTCTTGTTGTCCCTCCTAATCTCATTATCATTGTAGGTTTCTGCCTTAAAAAGCAATTCCTTTGCTGTCATTTTACGGGGTTTCAAGAAAAAACCAAAGTAAACGCGTATATTCGATTGATTGCCCCAAATTAGAAGTCAGTTTTACATTTTCACAAGGGAATTAAAAGCTGGCTCAGGAGTGTTTAAAGACAAAGAGGTCTGCTTTAAATTTTGCTACTGGCCATCCCCACATCCACTATCTGGTTTACAAACGTGTCCATGGAACAGAAATTACAGCTCTGACTCATGCTTTTATCTGAGCAACCACAAATTTATTCACATTTTTGGTTCATTTGTCAACTGAAAAGGAAACTAATTCTACTAGCTTTAACTCTAACCAAAGGAATCTGAAAAAACTTCCTATCTTCCTGGCTTTGGTTGGGAGTAATGATCCTCCCCCAATCCCTGATTTTCTTCCAAAATAACACAGCCTCTGAATTTTGAGTGCTCAGTATGTGTTAGGCCCTGAGCTAGGCACTTTTACATGCATTATCCCATTTAATCCTCCCTGCAACCTTACAATGCCCACATTACTGTTCCCATTTTGCACAGTGGAAAATTGAGGCTCTGAAAAGTTAAAGGGTTTGTTCAGCTTCACACACCTATTAAGTGGTAAAGCCAGGGTTTAAATCCGAGTCAGCCTGTGTCCTGACACCCTTTCACCCCACTATACTATCTTGATGATGATTTATTTCTGGACTTCTTGAATGTTCATTTGCCTGTCCCTGGGTCATTTAATGATGTTCTCTTCTCCATTTCTGATGCAATTCCCATACTATATGCTGTATGTGAGTGAATGGCATCCAGTTGCTTCAGCCTTTCCACCCTTCTTATCCACCTTACACATCACTTCCTTGGAGAAGATTCCATGACTTTCCAAGGATCAATTTGGTGTCTTTTGTGTGCTCTTGTAACATATACAGAATCCTGTTTGCCTTATTAAACCAGTGAGTACCCTTTCTAGAAATTATTTATTTACTTATCTCTCAACTACACTAAACTATCGGCTCCTGAGAACAGTGGCAGTAGTCATCTTATCCATGTGACATGACTATAGCTTAGTGCAATGCCTGGCACATAGCATGTGCTCATTACATACTTTGTTGAATGAATGAATAAATGAACAAAATTATACTTATATCTCAGTCTGAATGAAAATTTTTCTCATTTAAAATAGTTTTCAAAATACCTATTGAATTTCATTGTAGAATTTTAATCTATATGTTAACTGAAATGTCATCTTATTCTCAAATAAAAATCTGTCATGCTTTGAAGCCTTCTGTTTTAATTGTGGGTAAATCCCATAATTTAATGATAAAGTAAAATGCAGGAAATAATCAGAAAAGAATTTTTGATCTCCAGTTGTTACTGTGAATGGATCTGTTGCTATTTTTCTTGCCTCAAGAAAAGATAAGATTACCTCTTATCACCATTCCTGAGGAAATAGAAATTCATACAACTATTATCAGAATTTATGCAAAATTTCTCAGAAGATGTGATTTTCCAGCTCAGACATTCTCTGATTTGAAATCAGCCAAATAAAAAGAGGAGATAGATGGGATAAAATACAAATGGGGAGAAGTAAAAAATTCCTTGAAAGAAAGTAACCTTTTACATAGTTTTAAAAATGGCAAAGAAGTCAACTGCTTTGTTGTGACACCTCATACAAGTCTTTACGGTGACTTGAGAAGCCACCTGTTTATTCTATATAGAATCCAGGAAGGTCTAGGAGGCCACAGTTAACCTCTGATATACCCTTGAGGGAAGAGTGTCATTGACCAGATACTAATTTCCCAGATATATTCATAGCATTGCCACACAATAATGAGAATAAATGGTCTATTATACATTGAAATAATTACTGGTAAAATAAAGCATCAACTGTGGCATTTTTCAATAACCTACCCCAGTATCCAAGAGCTCATAATCTAGGGAAGAGAACGCCCTGACCTATGGCCTTCCTAAATGTGGCAGAATATCTAAAACTCTAGTAACACGATGTTGAAATACAAGTTCTACTGGGATAAACAAATACAACAAATAAGATATTCCACAGCCAGAACACCACATGCAGAATTTACCAAGGAAATTCTGAGAACCATCTCAGTAATTCTTGGATCCCACAGGATTTTTTATTTTATTTTATTTTATTTTATTTTATTTTTGGAGACTATTTTGCCAAAGAGAGTTCCTATTTCTGCCTGTGGGGACAGGAGACATAAATGAAGGACTGCCACTTCCTTCCAGGGCTTCCAAGACACATTTCAGAGCTTGAAATGACAATTTTATTGTGGCTGGGAGACACAAGTACGCTGCCTGATTCCTGCCCAAGGATATTAAAGTGGCCTGGGGAACAAAGGTAGAGGTTGTGTCGGGATCATCCAGGATAGTCAAACCAAGAGTTTATAAGCAGCTTCTTTTATTTCTTTAAAAAACATTTAATTTCCTCCCATTCTGCGGGTTGTCTTTTCACATTGTTGGTGTGTTGGGGGGGCACAGGGAGTTGCACTGGGTCTTTGTTGTGGTACATGGCCTTTCATTGTGGCATAGAGGCTTTCTCTATGTGCCCTGCAGCGTGCAGGATCTTAGTTCCCTGACCAGGGATGGAACTCACGTCCCTTGCATTGGAAGGCAGATTCTTAACCATTGGACCACCAGGGAAGTCATTTCAGTGGATGAAAGCAGTTTCAATGGATCAGATGTGGGCCACATGGAAAAGATCCAACCAAGAGTCATTTGGGGTGCTGTCAAGTAGGATCACTTAGAGAGTGAAGAACCCTAGCAGAAGGAAATTGGAGGGGAGCTGCAAAGGAGTCACAAGTGAACAACAGGCATGCTGCTGCTGCTGCTAAGTTGCTTCAGTTGTGTCCGACTCTGTGCTACCCCATAGACGGCAGCCCACCAGGCTCCCCCGTCCTGGGATTCTCCAGGCAAGAACACTGGAGTGGGTTGCCATTTCCCTCTCCAATGCATGAAAGTGAAAGTGAAGTCGCTCAGTCGTGTCCAACTCTTAGCAACCCCATGGACTGGAGCCCACCAGGCTCCTCGCCTTCTCCAGAACAACAGGCATAGAAATGTGCAAAACAGGTAACATGACCTATAGAGGAGAGGTCTCCAGGAAAGCAATTTTCCAAAGGACCTAAGAAAGTCCCCAGAAAAGAGTCAGCTTTGAATACTAAAAATTTTCTTATTTATCATTCCTCCAACCCCAAGAGGTCAGAAACTGGCTAGCCAGCTGGAGTAGGAGAAGAAAAGAAAAAGGGTATAAAGTGGAGAGAAGAAACCAGCCATGCATCCTTCCCCACCTTTGCTGCTGCAGGCTGCTAGGCTCAAGCCCTGCCCAGCTGGGAGAATATTTGCCATTAAAGATAAGGTGGAATTTTGATCAGGATCTTGGGCTAGACATTTTGGCCTCAGACTGAAACTATGTTTGCACCTAAGAACATTGACCTAAGAGGAAAAGTCATGGAACCTACCCATGTTCCTATATGTGATTGACAAGAATTATCCTCACTGAATGCACTTTGAGAGGCAGTGGGAAACCATAATAAAGATGTGTTTTGATTCCATTTACCAGTCATACATTCACTAAATGGGTTACTAGGACATTTACATTTGTATACTCAGGATTTATTTTTCTTTATTTTGTTATTGAGGTATAGTTGATGTACACTATCATATAAATGTCAAGTATACAACATAGTGGAGAAGGCAATGGCACCCCATTCCAGTACTCTTGCTTGGAAAATCCCATGGACGGAGGAGCCTGGTGGGCTGCAGTCCATGGGGTCATGAAGAGTCGGACACAACTGAGCGACTTTCCTTTCACTTTTCACTTTCATGCATTGGAGAAGGAAATGGCAACTCACTCCAGTGTTCTTGCCTGGAGAATCCCAGGGACAGAGGAGCCTGGTGGGCTGCCGTCTATGGGATCACACAGAGTCAGACACGACTGAAGTGACTTAGCAGCAGCAGCATACAACATAGTGATTCATGATTTTTTTTAAGCACTGAATTTTTTTTTCTGGTCCTGGAAAGAGAACCATGTCAGGATTCTAAACACTGAAATGGGAAAAAAGTATTTCAAAAGTGCATACAAACTTTGGTCTGGTGCTGACAGCCATCAATGGGCAACAAATTTTCTGAAAATCTATAAATTTGTGTGGTTTTTGTTTTTCTCCAAATGACTCAAGGTGTTTAGGGAGATTACAGTTACTTAAAGAGAGATACCCTCCTATTGAAGATACCCTTCAAAAGAGTAGAGATTACTCAAAAGGGTAGATCAGATCAGATAAGATCAGTCACTCAGTTGTGTCCGACTCTTTGCGACCCCATGAATCGCAGCATGCCAGGCCTCCCTGTCTATCACCAACTCCCGGAGTTCACTCAGATTCATGTCCATCAAGTCAGTGATGCCATCCAGCCATCTCATCCTCTGTCATCTCCTTCTCCTCCTGCCCCCAATCCCTTCCAGATTCAGAGTCTTTTCCAATGAGTCAACTCTTCGCATGAGGTGGCCAAAGTACTGGAGTTTCAGCTTTAGCATCATTCGTTCCAAAGAAATCCCAGGGCTGATCTCCTTCAGAATGGACTGGTTGGATCTCCTTGCAGTCCAAGGGACTCTCAAGAGTCTTCTCCAACACCACAGTTCAAAAGCATCAATTCTTCAGTGCTCAGCTTTCTTCACAGTCCAACTCTCACATCCATACATGACCACAGGAAAAACCATAGCCTTGACTAGACGAACCTTTGTTGGCAAAGTAATGTTTCTGCTTTTGAATATGCTATCTAGGTTGGTCATAACTTTCCTTCCAAGGAGTAAGCATCTTTTAATTTCATGACTGCAGTCGCCATCTGCAGTGATTTTGGAGCCCAGAAAAATAAAGTCTGACACTATTTTCACTGTTTCCCCATCTATTTCCCATGAAGTGATGGGACCAGATGCCATGATCTTCATTTTCTGAATGTTGAGCTTTAAGCCAACTTTTTCACTCTCCACTTTCACCTTCATCAAGAGGCTTTTTAGTTCCTCTTCACTTTCTGCCATAAGGGTGGTGTCATCTGCATATCAGAGGTTAGTGATATTTCTCCCGGCAATCTTGATTCTAGCTTGTGTTTCTTCCAGTCCAGCGTTTCTCATGATGTACTCTGCATATAAGTTAAATAAGCAGGGTGACAATATACAGCCTTGACGTACTCCTTTTCCTATTTGGAACCAGTCTGCTGTTCCATGTCCAGTTCTAACTGTTGCTTCCTGACCTGCATACAAATTTCTCAAGAGGCAGATCAGGTGTTCTGGTATTCCCATCTCTTTCAGAATTTTCTACAGTTTCTTGTGATCCACACAGTCAAAGGCTTTGGCATAGTCAATAAAGCAGAAATAGATGTTTTTCTGGAACTCTCTTGCTTTTTCCATGATCCAGTGGATGTTGGCAATTTGATCTCTGGTTCCTCTGCCTTTTCTAAAACCAGCTTGAACATCAGGAAGTTCACGGTTCACATATTGCTGAAGCCTGGCTTGGAGAATTTTGAGCATTACTTTACTAGCGTGTGAGATGAATGCAATTGTGTGGTAGTTTGAGCTTTCTTTGGCATTGCCTTTCTTTGGGATTGGAATGAAAAGTGACCTTTTCCAGTCCTGTGGCCACTGCTGAGTTTTCCAAATTTGCTGGCATATTGAGTGCAGCACTTTCACAGCATCATCTTTCAGGATTTGAAATAGCTCAACTGGAATTCCATCACCTCCACTAGCTTTGTTCGTAGTGATGCTTTCTAAGGCCCACTTGACTTCACATTCCAGGATGTCTGGCTCTAGGTCAGTGATCACACCATTGTGATTATCTGGGTCGTGAATATCTGTTTTGTACAGTTCTTCTGTGTATTCTTGCCATGTCTTCTTAATATCTTCTGCTTCTGTTAGGTCCATACCATTTCTGTCCTTTATCGAGCCCATCTTTGCATGAAATGTTCCTTTGGTATCTCTGATTTTCTTGAAGAGATCTCTAGTCTTTCCCATTCTGAGAAGGCTTTCTTATCTCTCCTTGCTATTCTTTGGAACTCTGCATTCAGATGCTTATATCTTTCCTTTTCTCCTTTGCTTTTCGCTTCTCTTCTTTTCACAGCTATTTGTAAGGCCTCCCCAGACAGCCATTTTGCTTTTTTGCATTTCTTTTCCATGGGGATACAAATCAGCAAGAAAAACTCTAAGGGTTTTTCATAGGTAAGTGGGACAAAATACAAATAGACACACAAGAAAAATACAACTATATAATGAAATAATATGGGAAAATATTCAGCTCACTTAATAAACACATAAAATATTTTAAAATTTATTTTTAGTTGAGTAAACTTGTGAAAATTAAAAGTGAATACCAGTATTAGTGAAGGTATATTGAAAGAGTCTCACACATTGCTGATAATTTGGCATAATCTTAAAGCCAAAATTATGGCTGTAATTTTTATTTGTATTTTTAACTTTTTATTTTGAAAACTTTTTAGATTTACAAAGCATAAACTTCTACTCTTCATCTAGATTGACTATTTATTTTGTTATTTTCAATTTTATTTTGGTATTATAAACATTATTATTATCATTATTGATGACCATCTAAGAATAAGTTCCAGATGTCACACCATTCTGCCCCTTTACCATAAATACTTCAGTATATATCTCCTAAGAATAAGAATATTTTCTTTATTCTCTTATACAACCATGGTGTAAGTATCAAATTTAGAAAATGTAATTTTGATACAATATTACCAAATACAGAGTCAGTTGGCAGATCTTACCAGTTGCTGAGTAGTTTTCTTTATGTATCCTTTTCTTCATCCGTGATCCACTTCTGTGTCCTTCATTGCTTTGAACTGCTCTGTCTGTGTAGTCTCTTGTAAGCTGTACCAGTTCCTCCGCTTTTGTCTTTCGTGGCACTGACATTTCTGAAAAAAGATTGGCAGTTGTTTGGTAGAATGTCCTTCAACGTAAGTTTGTCTACTAGTTCCTCATGATTACACGCAGGCTCTTTTGGCATGAGTTTCTAACTTTTGACCTAATAATTTCCACTTCTGGGAATCTACTTGAAGAAATAATAGTAAATAAAAAACAGTTTTAATGTTGTATTTATATGAGATGAGGAATATCCACTAAACCTATTCTGATAAGCATTTTATGATATAAGTCAAATCATTATGTTGTATACCTTAAAAGTATACAGTACTGTATGTCAGTTTTCTCACAATAAAACTGGTGGAAAAGCCCAATTTATATGGCTCCAAAGCAGCACAAATGTCAAATAATAATAAAATTACAGCCCACATGTTCTGAGAGCATGTACTCAATAACCAGCAGTATGTTCTGTTGTTTATGTGCTTCATCTTATTTAATCTCCCTCCCCCATAAATCCTTCCTCTCTTCAGGTAAGATGACTTTGGGAAAATTGCCTAAAACTTGCTGTAAAGAAATATTTATTTCTTCCTTAGTGTCCAGTGTGCATATGCTCAGGTTGAGGAAGATGGGGATGGCAGTGCCAGACCTGGGAGATGGAATCCTTACCACCTTTTGTCTATGTTCTACTGGATAGTCCTTACCATGGATTGCCAGGAGGCCCGAGGTATCCCCTAAGAGACATGGCATTTATGGAAACGGCAGTCACATGGTATCTGGTTTCATGGGCTTTGGGATAAAGTCTGAATTCTTTGCCAGGACCTCACACTCAGGTCCTACCCATCTTCTAAGTTTCATTTCTTGCCTCTTCAGTCTGCACTCTCTGGGCTCCATTATACTTTTAATTCCCAGGGTGGGCAGTGGTGTCTCCTGGCTCCCTGCCTTTGCATGCCTTGTTTCTTCTGCTTGGAATATCCTGAATGCGCTCTTCTCTGCGTGGTGAATGCTTACTTGTCATTTAAGACCAGTTCCCATGTCACTGGGTCAGTAAAGTCATTCTTCCTCAGCGTTGATTTCTCTGCCAACACCCTCTCCACCAGAATAAATCATTTCCTGTCTGTGCTTCCTCACTCTCACAAAGTTTTGTGCAGCAAAACATTCCTGATTGCCCCACAGAACTCAAGCCTCTTCTTTCCTTGGTAACATGTATCTTGCTGCTAGATCATGAGTTCTGGGAAGTCACAGAGCAAGTATGTTAATGGTTTTGCCCTTAGTAGCATTTAGTTCAGAACTGACATGTGGGAACCACTTGATAAATATTTGGGGAATTAAAGGAAGGTACATACATGATGAGAGGATTCATTCATTCATTCACAAATTAATCCAAGGTCCTTCTTTCTAGTTATAAAATGCTATAGCATGAATATTTCCTATTGATGAAATAGCATTGTATATTAGAATATGGCCTAATTTATACTTAAAATACTTATATATAGTAACATAATCACATAAGATACATATATACATATATGTGTGTGTGTGTGTATACAGTAGTTCCCCCTTATCCAAAGGGGATATGTTCCCAGACCCTCAGTGGGTGCCTGAATCTGTGGATAGTATTGAACTATACCTATACTATTTTTCCTAAACATACATACTATGATACAGTTTAATTTATAAATTAGGCAAGTAAGATTAATTATGACTAACAATAAAATATAACAATTATAGCAATGTACTACAATGAGTTATGTGAATGCAGTCTCCTACTTTTTGCACAAATTTAATGGATTTTTCATATTAATAAGCACATATCGTGTACTGTGGTCCTAACTTTAGTAGTTTAAAGTGTGACAGCAAAACTAACATGAATTTCTTTTTCCTTTTTCACAATTTTATGGATAGAATATTCATTCTTACCACAGATCTTAGCAACCTCAACACGTGATTTTTTTTCTTTCCTTATTAAGAACTTTCACCTTTTGACTTAAAAGAAGCACTTTGTGGCTTCTCTTTGGCATAGCCAAATTCCAGATAGCTATTCCTGTATTTTGCGACTGTTAGTAAGTAAAAAGCGAAGCTTGAACACAGGCACCGTGATACTGCATATGATAACCAAGAGAGTTGCTAAGTGACTGCCGGGGAATACACTGAACAAAGGGATGATTCATGGCTGAGGTGGGAAGGAGCAGGGCAGCGGGAGATTTTATCATGATACTCAGAACAGTGTGCATTTTAAAACTTATGCTTATTTCTTGAACTTTTCCTTTTATATTTTCAGACTGTGGTTGACTGAGGGTAACTGAAACCATGAAAAGTGAAGCCGTGAGGAGAGGGACTAATATGTACATATTAACGAAGAGTTTCTTAGTTTTATTCTTTTCATATTTGCAGATAACACAAGGAATGAGGTGGAGGAAATTAGAAGTTCCAAATTCTAATATTTGCACCATAGCTAGATCTAAATGCTAGCACACAAGTCTTTCTGTATCTGTCCTCAATTACAAGAGGACAGTAAAGAGACTAACTTGCTAGCAATAATCCATGTGCTAGTTTGATTTCTCAACTCAAGAAATAAATACAAAACAGAGCTGTAATATATTCATAAAAAGGTACAACCAAAAAATTCAAGAGCGTAAAAAAGGCTCTAACTTCCTCCTGAAAGGCACATGAACTTAGCCACTCCCATTCAAATTCAATTTAACAAATATTTATTAAATGTCCACTCTATGTTCAATACTGGATCAACTCTTCATTCATTTATTCCACAAGAATTTTTTGAACATTTACATTGTACCAGGCATTACTGCAGATAATAGAGATATAGAAAGGAATAAAAATCCCTGCCCTCATGGAAATTATATTCTACAAGTGTGAGAGATAATAAAGTTGCAAATAAATAAAATATACAGTATGTCAGATAGTAACAAGTGCTATGGAGAAAAATGGAAGTTGGAAAAAGAGCTAGGGAAAAGGCATTGCAATGTTAAGTAGATGGTCACAGAAGGTGATATTTGAGTGAAAGCTAACGGAGGTCTTGAATGGCTTGGGTGATATGGAATGAAACGTACAAATGTCACCCTTTTCTGTGTAGACCTGCGGACTTTGCATTCCACTAGACTGTGGAACGACCTGGTAATGACCTGGTATTTACTGGTAATGATGTATTCAACTAAACGAAGGGTGCTGTCAGACTGAATGAAATGCTCCTTTAGGCAGAGGTGGACCTTGACAACTTAACTCAAACTTTAAAGAATCCAGAGAGACTGCATATGATTTCTGGTGAGGATGGCAAGAAGAATGACGTAAGTAAAGGGGGTTCCAGGCAGTAAGAACACTGATTTCTGTAGTTGAAGGTCTTCCTTGCTTCAACAGAGGTAACGGATAGTGGCTCAATGGTAAAGAATCTTCCTGCCAAGCGGGAGAGTTGGGTTTGATCTCTGGGTTGGGAAGATCCCCTGGAGAGGGAAATGGCAACTTACTTCAGTATTCTTGCCTAGGAAGTCCCATGGAAGAGGAGCTTGGCAGGCTAGTCCGTGGGCTTGCAGAAGAGTTGAACACAATTTAGCGAATAAACAGCAGAGGCAAGGGATAGCATTAGTTACAGGAAGTGGAGAAACCACTATAAGTCAGTTGAAGAAAGTCACACTTGGTCATAGAGGCTATTGGAAGCCACCAAAGTTAATTGAGAAAGGAAGAAATATGATGAAACAAGTATTTTAATAAAATTAATATAGCAGTAGAGTCAGTTGGATTGGAATAAGGAGAAGATAGAGGCAAGGAACCACTTAAAATCTTTTTTTGTTTGTTATAAGGGTGGGTCAGAATGGAAGCAGTGAGAACAATAAAGCAGTGAAGTTTATACAGAGTAAATGGCAGGCTTTGTTAGCCGATTAGATGTGAAGGGTAAAGAAGAGTTAAGTTAGAGCTGACACATTATAAAGAGGTGAGGAGATGGGGTCATTCTATGACCAAGAACTCTGTAATCCAAACAGGGTGTGACTTGCTCAGGATCACAGTTAGTGAAAACCTGAAGCCAGAACCCAGAATCCATGCTTTACCCTCCATTAAATGATGCCAAGGCGTTTAAATGGCAAGTGGAAAATAGTGCCTCCGACAGAAATAAGTGATTATGGAGGGATAGCAAATTTGTACAATTGAGCAGAGAAGATGGAGAGTTTCTGTTTTCTATCTGTGGAGTTTGGAGATATTTGAGTGGAAAAATCTGGGAGACAGGCAACCCTTTAGGGCTGGAAATGCCCTGTAATAGTCTGTGATCTTGCTCCAGTCACTTAACCTCTCTTAGCCTTGGTTTGTCCATTCACAAAGTGAGATAATGTTATTAATTAAGGGTTGTTATCAGTTAATAATATTTGTAAAAAGTTTGAAATAGGCCCTGGTACAAGATAAGTGTTATTTAATTATTTGTTGTAAGAAATAAGTAAGATGCAATGTAAAGAAAGACAGTGGCTTTCTGGAGAGGTAAGAAGAAGATATGGGGAAAACTATAGGAGAATTTGAGATCATTGGTATGAAGTGTGTCATAGAAGGGAGGAATTTTATAAAGTTGAGAAACAAAACCAAATGATGCAAAGATGCAGAGAAAGAGGAAGGTCAAGAGAGGCCATACAGTATGGAAAGAAGGAGGCCTTCCAGAGTAGGTTGATTTTCAACAGAGTAGCAAGTAGGAGAGAAGCCCTAGAGGGAAATCGGGAAGAGTGAGAAACAGAAGCAAGGTACTACAGTATTTTTCAAATTTGCCATCAATTTGTGACTGTACCCAAGAGGAGATAAAATTTAAAAATAGGCATTTGCTAATTTAGTGGATGACACATTCATGGTGAAAAACTAGAAGGCTATTAAATTTGGAGTCATTTCTAGCCATCATTTCTAACCAGGGAATTAATATGTTGGAAGATAATCATGCTCACCTTACTTTCACAATTATGTACCAAACACCAAGGTCAATGAGCTGAATGTAGCATGAGCTGACATAAGATGGGAGATTTTAAGATTTCTTCCTCTCCACACACAAAAGGTTTCCTTAACTGCAAATTCTGAAAATCTGAGATATTTCTATTATACTTTATCTTTGTGTGCACATCAATATATTTTGCTCTATATGTCACAAACACACAGAAACAGAGAAGCCCATCCAAAAGGCTGATTTAGTACACAGTGGACTGAAGATTCCAGAGTAAAACAATTTTATACAAATCATTTATTTGTTCCCAGTTTGAAGAGGTACTTGAATTGTTCTCTTAGTATTTTTCTACATAAATCTTTGCTTATAAATTCCAGTGTGGTAAACATACCTGGGAGAATTTTGAAAGTCAGAAACTCCACATTTCAAAAACCTTCTTTCCCTTTGGATCTCACTTCATAGTCTATGTAATGTTAGACTTATTATCTTTGTCTTATACAGTTCTTATAGGCATTGATGTCTGAAGGGGATAGGATATAACAGCTCTGAAGAATTATTATACTACCTGAGAAGCTGAAACCAGAGAAAAAAAGATGGTAGGCAAGATATAGAATTCAGTTCCCAGGCATTTTAATATTAGGTGGCAAACTAGGGACTATTGGACCAGCACTATCAAATACGGATATAATGTGAGCTACACGTGCAATTTAAAATTTTCTTTAATGAGAGCCACATTCTCAAGAGGGGAAAACAAATGAAATTTTATATTTACCTAATAATATATGCTAAGTATCATTTTACCATGTGATCAATGTAAAAATCAGTGACAGGATGGTCTGCATCATTTTTTCTGCACTGTCTTCAAAATTCGGTATGTATTTTACACACTCAGCACATCCCAATTCAGAATAACCGCAATTGCAAATGGTCCATAGCCACATATGGCTAGTGGCTACCATACTGGACTGTGGTGCAGTTCTGAACCAAACATATCTCGCTTTTGGATTTTTTTAAGCGTCAGCTGGCAAACAGAGGCATTATATAGGGAGTGCTCTAGTAGAGTAAACCTTAGGGCAAGTCGGTAAGCATGGACTTTTCCACTCCAGTAAGCACTGGGACTTTCTGACTTCTTTCTTGAGTTTGGGGTTGAACTTCTTAGTGCACTTCTCAGTATGCAGCAGAAATAAACAGTGCTGCAGCATACTCTTGAACCACAGGAAAGCGTTGTGGACCGTTCCCCCAGAGAAAAGCACTTACCTCCAGTTTTTAAAAAAAAAATTGTTTATTCCTTGCATGGATTATTACATTTATTTAAGTCACCCCAATAAGGATGACGGATATATCGTTTGCAAAAGTTGGTATGTATCTCGAAGTTTCTACCAACTTTTTTTTCTTTTAAGTTGCTTTCCCCCGGGCATGGTGTAGATACTTAATAAGGCCTAGCGCAAAGAATTCCAGGGTTGGTTTCCCGACCTCGCCAATTTTGCGGGGCGGAAGGCGCGGGTTCCCAGCTCTTGCCCACAGGCCCTGGCAGCCTCACAGCTTCGGGCAGATGGAGTTTCCGGCCTCACTCAGTGGTCACCGGGTCATCCGCCTGCGCTCCTTTCTGCCTGAGGTCTGGGCCCCGGGGAAGAGCGCGCCGGTGGTGCAAGCATCCGGAGGGCAGTTCCGCGGTGGGCCCACACCCTCCTCGCACGCCGCTCCCTGCGAGCCAGGCTGGGTGCCGTGTGGCCCGGCTGGCCGCCGCAGCTCTGAGGTTGGGCCCTCCCCCGGGGTGATTTCAGCGTTGAAGGTGGAAATACGGAAGTTTCCAGCCGCGACTGACAGATGAGGCTCGCGTCCAGCGCGGCATGCGCTGCAGCGGCTCTGCGGAGTGCGGGGGCCCCGCTGTGCGCATCCTGCGACCCTAAAGGCCTACGAGCCGCCGGCGCGCCATGGCCACGCTGCCGAGCGCAGAGCGCCGCGCCTTCGCGCTCAAGATCAACAGGTGAGACGCGCCCCGCAGCGGACTCGCTGCCGCACAGCCGCGGGCGATGGAGCGTAGCGCCCCGGCTGCTCCGAGGTGTGGGGGTGGGGTTGAGGACGACGCCCGCAGGGTCCCTGGGAGTCAGCCGGCGGCGCACCCCGAGACCCGGTGGGGCCCGGACCCCCCAGGCGGCTGTAGAGGGGCCACTGAGCGCAGTGGCCCGAAAACTGAGCTCAGTCCTGCTGGTAGCCCTCGGTCACCAGCGTCTCTTCCCGGAGCCACCTCCCCAACCCCGCCTCGCCCGCGCCGCCCTCGGGGTTGACAGGTGGCCGGGCCGGGTAGTGCGAAGGGCGCGGGGTTAGCAGTGGCAGGGCCCTCCGCCGAGTTTCTTGTAAACTGCTCCTCCTTTTGAGGCTGCCCTGAGAAGGGGCGAGAGAGAAGTGAGTAAAATGAGGCGAGTTTTGCTCAGGCAGCTGCTTCAAGACTTGGGTTATTCTGAGGAGGGCTCTTTCCCCTCTCTTTTTATTTTTCCAGAAAAGAAGTTTGGCTCCTACCGACATCGCTATTTTTATTCTCTGGTCCAAAGGAGCCATGAAGTGGAAAAAGTGATTTTTAAAAAATTCTCCATTTAAATAAACAAGAAAGGAATGGCCTGTGGCTGACATTTTTACATTTCTAGCGCTCCACTAAAGAAAGACATAGATCTAACCCACCATCCAATTCATAATAAAAATTGCACAAACTAAATGTAAGCATATTTACTGCTCAAAGTTCTCACCAGAGGTGCTTTAACTGCAGTTTTTTTTCCCTCCACTGAAAATTGCTGACAAGTGTTTGAAGACATTTTTGTCATGCCCTGAGAAATCTAGACTGTCTGGTTAAAAGATAATATGAAATTCATCCTGAAGGGTCAACTTATTATTTTACAGCCCTCACGGGGCTAGGATTAATTAGTCTTTGAGCCGAGCCTGTGAAAGGCTGGTTCCACAGTCCATTTTTGTGCTGCTAGACTTTGAAGAGGTTTGAACGACCAGGAATTGGAAGCCCAGAAAAATAAGGCGGTAAGGACTTGCGGAGGGCATGTTGAGCTTTATTAGGCATTTTATTTCCACCTGTTGTGTAGCTGTGAGCAAACCATTTCTTTTACCTTACTATTTCTTCATCTTTAAGCTAGTTAATTAGTATTGTGTACTGTGTATTAATGTTGTATTAAAGGTAGTCAAAGGTCACAAAGTATATTTCCTTGTGGCCAGTTTTTCTCCATTAGGTTTCATGCCTGTTGCCATGCAGGAGGGGCAATTCGTTTAGGGGCTGAGGGGGATCAAACTGAAGTTCCTGATGGATGTACCACTTGCTATAGCTGCTGCTGTTCTGTCTCTGAATTTTAGGTCAGGTGGTGTAACCCTGACAGAAAGATTTCTGTCGGAGGGGTGCAGTTAATCTAAGGAGAGCTGTAGGACCTGTGCTAATCACTACAAAGGAAAGTGAAGTGGCTCAGTCGTGTCCGACTCTTTGCAACCCCATGGACTGTAGCCTACCACGCTTCTCCATCCATGGGATTTTCCAGGCAAGACTACTGGAGTGGGTTGCCATTTCCTTCTCCAGGGGATCTTCCCGACCCAGGGATGGTACCCAGGTCTCCCGCATTGTAGGCAGACGGTTTACCGTCTGAGCACAGGCAGTCTCTAAAGCAGCCGAGGGGTTGGTGTAGTCTGAGGGTTAAGAGTAAAGGCCCTGGGTGGAATCAGATCTGCTTGCCGATTGGCTCTGTTTCAGACTGGACATGCTATTAATATTTAACGCCTCTACACTTTGAGTTAGTGTCTGTGGAATGGGGACACTCCTAGTTACCTACCTTGTGTGACTGTTGAGATGATTAAGTGAAATAATATATACAAAGTGCTTGTAGTGCCTGGCTCAGAATCAATGTTGAATAAATGTTTGCTATCCTCATCCACATCACTATCAGTTTTATCATTGTCATCATCATCTCCATTGCCACCATCTTTAAGATCTTAAGGAAAAAAGTTAGGAAGGAAAGCTGAAGCTGGAGAACTTCCTGTGCAGAGATCCCTTTGGGCTAGGTGTGATGATGCCAGTGGCAGGTTGGAGTTGCCTTGGGGTGGATGTTCTCTCTCAAATGGCTCCCATCTCTGTGCTGAGAATGCCAGACACGCCTTGTGAAACAGAATGTGTGATGGATCTGAGCAAGAAGAGCCCCACTCAAGTTAAATAAAATATCAAAGGCTCCCTAATACTCAGGCAAGAATAAGGATTGGATATTCCTGTTTGGGGGTGGGGGGTTCAGTTTTCCCTTTGGAAGCATTTTGTATATTGGGTAAAGAGTTATGCTAAGGAGCTTGGCAGAAATTAATGTTCGATGCAGTGGATTAATACAGACATATGTAGTATTATTAACATAGTATTAAAATGTACCACTTTTTGTTTATTTACTATGTCCCATACACTGTGTTATGTGCTTAACAGATTGTATCATTTTATATTATATATTATATTATATCATTATTATATCATTAGATTCTTACAAAAACCCTATGAGACTCACCTGAAGTCGCGTATAAAATAGGAGGATGAAGCCTGGAGATGTAGTTGCACAAGGCCGTGTAATTTGTTCAAGGCCATGCAGACAGCAGAGGCAGAGCTAGTATTACAAAGTGCTCTAAAGTATTCTTAACTGCTCATGTGCCATTTTGAAATTCTTAAGAATCTCCTTTAAAAGCAAACAAGGAATTGATTTTTAAAAACACATCAATTCAGTAGCAGCATTGCCAATTGTTCTAATCAGTGTTTAATATGTAAATAAACCAACAATGTGATGTTCTGCAATTTTGAAGTTGAAAAAGAAAATATTTTCGCTTGCATGCCTATGTACTATTTTTTAAAATAGATCAACTTACAAAAGTAAGGCAGTGTTGAAATATGGCCATCAGTACATTCAGCATGGGTTCATATTTTTTCATCTCTCTACCCCGAATGATACAGACTGCCATTAAAAAATGTTTGTGGGGGTAAAATCAATGTGTTTCCTATCAAGGAAATATCCAAATCTGATATATTAAAATTGTAACTTGTAAAGAGCTTGTTCTGCCCACACCAGCCTCAAAAAAGAGTGAGCACACTACCTCACAGTAGGAGAGGAATGATCCCCACTGTTCCCAAATTCTGTAATTTCCTGCAAGCAGCATTGTTCAGTCTAGGGACAGGGCCAAAGCAAAGGAGGAACCTGGGAATGTCCGCTAGTGCCTGTTCCTCTGTGATTGCCCTGGCTATTTCATATTTTTTTTTTTCAAAATTAATTAATATTTATTTTTGGCTGTGCTGGGTCTTCGTTGCTGCACAGACTTTTCTCTAGTTGTGGCAGCGAGCAGGGGCTACTCCTCAGCTGTGGTGCTCCGGCTTCTCATTGTGATGGCGTCTCTTGTTGTGTTGGAGCACGGGGCTCCAGGGCACCTTGGCTTCAATAGCTGGGGCACGTAGGCTCAGTAGTTGTGGCTCTCAGGCTCTAGACCACGGGCTCAATAATTGTGGTGCATGGGCTTAATTGCTCCATGGCATATGGAATCTTCCTGGAACAGGGATCGAACTCCTGTCTCCTGCATTGGCAGGAGGATTCTTTACCACTGAGTCACCAGGGAAGCCCTCTCTCATATTCTTACGAAGTCTAAATTTCCATGTGTTAGAAATCATCATAGGCCATTTTGTGTTTCCTTTTGAGCACCAAGTATAATTGTATGATGTGGTTGTGTGACTTACAACAGTCGAACATTTCTCTAGAACCCACAGTTTAGGGAGATCCAAGAGAAAAGATCCACCACTGAATTTTTCTGAGCTTAGATTCAGTTTCTTAAAAGTGTTAGATATTTGCCTTCATTTCAGTTTAATTGTTACTGACTTCCTGTGCACAAAGGAAAGACTAGATCTGAATTAGGCAATTCATAATAATGTTTGCATTGGGGGTTTCAAGCACTTCTGCATTCAGTGTCGTGATACAGTCCTTGTATGAGTGCCAAGTCTCACCAACTACCCTTTTTTTCTTAGTAGCATTTAGGGCTTTTATGTATTATAAAAATTATTATTACTCTTCTGAAAATTCATTAAACAAAATCTTAGATTCTTTCAAACACAGAATAGATACAGAACTAGATCAAATATTAAAGTAAAGGGCCTTGGGTAAAGAGAAAAGAAGTGCAGAATGCAGAAAAAACATTAATGACCCTTTGGACATTCAGTTGAAAGGATAAATAATGATGGCTTATGCTTATATAATGGTTACTGTATGGCAGTCTCTACATGTCATAACTTATTCACCCCTGTGAGGCAAGAACAATTACTGTCTCCATTTTAGAAATGGAGAAACCGGGTACAAAGGAGTAATGAAAACTGTTCAAAGTCACAAACAGCTAAGGGCAGAGCTAGGAGACAGATGCAGGCAGCTTTGCTGCAGAATCCTCTCCCTTAACCCCTTAACCCTTAATCTACCATGCTGTCATCTCAATTTTATTTTAAAATAATAATAAAATTAGTAATATTTATTGACTACTTTCTATGTGCCTGTTATCATCTGGGCTTTGTATAACTTTATTTCATCATTATAGAAAAGGAACAAAATGTGATGTATGATAAGAATCATTAGAGACTGATTTTATGGAAGATAAAACCAAGCATCCAAAAAGACATATTGCTTTCAAGAACAATCCTAATAAAAGATAATTCTAACAATCCTGAAAAAAAAGATACAAATGAATTTATGTATGAAACAGACCCACAGACATGGAAAACAAATTTATGGTTATCAAAAGGGAAAGGGAGGAGGGCTAAATTAGGAGGTTGGGATTAACACATATACACTACTATATATAAATAGATAATCAACAAGGATCTACCATATAGTGCAAGGAACTGTACTCAATATTTTGTAATAACCTACAATGGAAAAGAATCTGGAAAAGAATATATATATATATGTATATATATATAACTGAATCACTGTGCTATACACCTGAAACTAATATGATATTGTAAATCAGCTATACTTACGTGAAAAAAGAACAATCTCAATAACTTTTGGCATAAAGACGAGAACAAGAAGAAGATATTGCGTTGTTCCTGAGAAGCGTTTGCTGATTTTGTCCGTAAAAATGATGCAAGCGTTAAAATACATGTATTCAAATGTCTAAATGCATGTTTGCAGTGGAATAGTGCTATTCTTTTACTAGTGATGGCATAGCAAGGTGTGGATGCTTTCAGAAATTACTGCATTTGTCTGATGTGTTCTAGACCAAAGACCATGAGAAGAGGCTTCAGGCAATTACACTTAGAATTTTGGTCTTTCACATTCAGAATCACTGTTTGTTTGTTTGTTTGTTTTCAGATTCTTGGAAAAGCCCCACATGAACTTTAGGAATCTAGTACAATTGAAAGAACCTTCTGCCAGGGTGAACTTTTCAATTAGAGTTTTTTGAGCTCTGACAATTCACATGTATGTATAGAGCCAACGATTACTTTAGCATGGAAAAGAAAATATAATTACATCATGTGGTTACCTAGGAAGAGAGAGAGAGCTCAGGGAACCAGGTCTCCCATTTCTGCTTTCCACACAGAGCTAGTGATGGAGTGAGATGATGTTAAAAACACCTCAACCTTCCCTCCTCCTAACAGGCAGGGATGTAACAATACTCAGAGTTCTTGCTGGAGAATGCTAAGATAAAAGAGTGCTTAGTTTTTTTCAGTGGTGAACACCAGGTGCTTATTGCTGTTTTGGTCAATAATAAGTGGCTAAAGCAACAGGAATGTGCTATTCCTGTTCCCACAAATGTTCAGTCTGATTTGTTACCAGTCAGTAGATACAAAGGTTCTCTGCTGCTGCTAAGTCACTTCAGTTGTGTCCGACTCTGTGCAACCCCATAAATGGCAGCCCACCAGGCTCCCCTGTCCCTGGGATTCTCCAGGCAAGAACACTGGAGTGGGTTGCCATTTCCTTCTCCAATGCATGAAAGTGAAAAGTGAAAGGGAAGTCACTCAGTCGTGTCCAAGTCTTCGCGACCCCATGGACTGCAGCCTACCAGGCTCCACTGTCCATGGGATTTTCCAGGCAAGAGTACTGGAGTGGGGTGCCATCGCCTTCTCCAACAAAGGTTCTCTAGGCTCCAGGAAAAAACAAGAGTTTATACACTGTGGTTATGCGTAGTTCCTGTGCTTCTAGAGTTTGCACTATAGTAGTACACTTTGCTGTTTGGGGTACATAGAATAAAAACAGAATAATATCTCTGAAAATATATAGGAAGGCATCTGTATGCAGGGTGCAGTGAAATCAAATAAATTGGTAAAGTTGGCCTAGGGTATAAGATCATTATATCATGTCCCACTGTGTTCAGATCAAAGGCAGGATTAGAAAATCAGAAATGGCAATGGTACAACCAGTGTTTTATCTTTGTTCTGTTCTTTCATCTGTGTTCATCATTAAAAGTAAGAAAGTACAACAAGCAAAAATTTGTTTTAGTTACAGCTGTTAATATTTGGATGTGTCAATGCATCTTTCCATTTTTACAAAAATAAGATCATACTGCACATCCTGTTTTATGCTGTATTTTTAAATTTAAATATGAGCAACTCTTCATCCATGTAGGGCTACATTATAATTTACATAGGCTGTGTAAAATTGTGTTGATTAGGTATGCAATGATTTATTGAATTAATTCTCTATGATTGGGTTTTAAGATGGTTTCCAAGTTTTTACAATAATGTACCTAGCTTGATGAATAGCTTTATGCATACATATTTATGTGTTAGTGCAAATACTTCCCTCAAATTTCTAGAAGTGGGATTCCTTGCTCAAAGGAAAGAAATATTTTTCAGACTTTTGATACACATGACTGAGTTGTTTCCCAGTTCAGTTATACCTCTTTACATTCCTGCCACTGGCCCTACGAGCTCTCATTTCCTCACATTCACACCCCTGCCTGGTTTTATCATTCCTTTAAATCTTTATTAGAAATCTTGACCCTCTCTCCTTAATATGTCTTACCTTTTCCTGTTCAGTTTCTCTCCCAGATCCCTGTATGACCTCTGAAGTCATTCTTTAGGGATTAAAATAGTTGTACATTTCTCCTTTTTCCTTTGCCTTATGTATAACTATTGACGGTTTTAATCTCTGTCTTTCTCGCTTTCTGTGAGAGATTCTTTTTGTACAGAGAATAGGTGGATTAATTGTAAAGGTAGAGTGTTCTAGCAAGTTAGTTCTTCTTGCTTCTTTTTGAGACTCTAGTTGGCCACACTTTCATTTACTTTTACTTTTCTTAACGATCTAATTCCATGTACCCATCCTTTACATAAACTAGCGATTTTAAAGGAAGTAACAAATAGAAAATCAAGAACTGTGTTCCTCACAAATATATTGGAGTGGGTAGCCTTTCCCTTCTCCAGGGGATCTTCCCAACCCAGGGATCAAACCCAGGTCCTCCCGCATTGCAGGCAGATTCCTTACCAGCTGAGCCACAAGGGAAGCCCCTGACGTAGCTCACTGGATGTGTTTTCCCTTGGATCACAGTATAGAGACAGGGACTTCTTTCATGCTTTGGGAGTTTCCTCTTCCTCTGGGATTGGTTTTGGGGCTTATACAACATGTTAGTATCACTCTGCTCAGAAACTTCAGAAGGCTTCAGGAGTTCTCCTATCATTCTTATTATACAACTGATAATTTTAACTGTTCTTCCCTGTGAGAAGCCAAATGTTAAAATAGCAGAAGATTAGGCTAAAGGGGAACTAGATTGAGAAATGCAGAACTGTAAATAATCACCCCCTTCTTCTTCCTCCTATCTCTTGACTTTCTGATGCACAGATAAGTTAGTAGGCTTGTAAATCCTAGGTTGGTTAGTTTGATTGTTCATTCTTTCATTCATTTACTCACTCCAGCTATTGAGGGTCACTGTGTTCCAAGTGCTGTGCTGGGCCTTGATAATACAAAGCCAAGCAAGTCATGATATTGCTGGCAAAGAACAAAACAGTAACTCACAATATGGATCAGAAAAAGATGGAGCCGTCCCTTGCCTCCTAACCCTTCATCTGGGTGTTGCGCCTTCAAAGTGGGCCTCTTTAGGGATGTGCCACTTATTCTAACGATACTAGCATTCTCCAAAACATTTTGAAAATCCTTTTAGGATTCTGCTCAGAGAATGGAGTATATTTATTTTAAAAAATAAACTCAGTGGTATAAAATCTTTTCCCTTTGACAGAGAATCTATTTTTTTCTTGTTTAAAATGTTTCAAAAATAAAGGCTATATAGGTGATAATATAGCAAGTACCTAAGGGCCCACTGACCAGATTTAACAAACGTTAACATTTAGTTCTTTTTGTTTTAGATATTTTTAAATGAAAAACGAGAACATTACAGATAAATTTGAAGTCTATTCTCCAATTCTGTTCTCCCTTCTCCTTCAGAGGCCAGGATTATCACCAAGTTGTACGTTTAGTGTATATGTGTGTTTGTGTTTGTTTGTACATATCAATAAATAATATATTATGTAGTTTCTGGAATGAGCCACAATCATTAGCATTTAAGCAAGTCTGTTAAATTAAGTAATATTCAATTGAGTTAAATGGAGCCGTGTTTTTAGATTACTCTTCAAATGGCTCTGAAAGCTATTGCAAGGAGGACTTTCAAAAGTGATTACAGGAAAACAGCTCTATCTGAATAAATCACATGGCACTTTTTGTGTGAATTTATAAAGAACAATAGTTATTTAGATGTATACATTCTGGTAATGTTTTTCAATCACCCCTTACATTACAGTCACATTACTCATTTCCTGCAGTGACCAGGAAATTTTTCAAAAACCTTTTTTTCTCTATCAGATGAATGTACCTATGATTTGCATTTGACCTCAAATAAGCAATGAAGTTGATAACATATTTATTTTTAATTACATGGTTTTAAAAGCACAGAATAAAGAAATCTTCTCATTGCCTGGACAGTTGATTAGGGAAGGTAGCAAGAGAGTATGATACTTCCTCAAAAATCTTTATGGGGCTACTTGTGAGTGAAAGTTGCTCAGTCATCTCTGACTGTTTGCGACCCCATGGACTATACATACAGTCCATGGAATTTTCCAGGCCAGAATACTGGAGTGGGTAGCCTTTCCCTTCCCAAGGCCCCACTTGGGCCTTGGTAGAACAGAATGGTTGGGCTGGATTCTCCCATTTGATCAGGGAGATGTAGTTCCTCTATTGTCTCATACCTCAACTTAGACAAACTGAGAAGAATGTCCTTGGAGTAGAAAGGCTTTTCTCCAAGTCTCTCCTTTGCCTTGTGGTTTCACAGGGGCAATTCTCAGGACAGAGCAGACACCTTCTTGGATGGAACTGTTTGTGTTCTCTACAGTCAGTTCTGTGCTGTGTACTCTGAACACTCAGGAGAAGTTGGAGTCTCACCAAGAAGTTACCACCCTGAGGCCCTGGTTGTTAGGGAGGCAAATTAGAGTTGCCCACGGAGAAGGCAATGGCACCCCACTCCAGTACTCTTGCCTGGCAAATCCCATGGACAGAGGAGCCTGGTAGGCTGCAGTCCATGGGGTCTCGAAGAGTCAGATTCGACTGACTGACTTCACTTTCACTTTTCCCTTTCTTGCATTGGAGAAGGAAATGGCAACCCACTCCAGTGTTCTTGCCTGGAGAATCCCAGGGATGGGGGAGCCTGGTGGCCTGCCATCTATGGGGTCGCACAGAGTCGGACATGACTGAAGGGACTTAGCAGCAAGGAGTGCTACGGAGAAGGCAATGGCAACCCACTCCAGTACTCTTGCCTGGAAAATCCCATGGACGGAGGAGCCTGGTAGGCTGCAGTCCATGGGATTGCTAAGAATCGGGCACGACTGAGTGACTTCACTTTCACTTTTCACTTTCATGCACTGGAGAGGGAAATGGCAACCCACTCCAGTGTTCTTGCCTGGAGAATCCCAGGGACAGAGGAGCCTACTGGGCTGCCCTCTATGGGGTCGCACAGAGTTGGACACGACTGAAGCGACTTAGCAGCAGCAGAAGAAGGAGTGCTAGTCCTCATGCAGTAATTTACACCAGAATGACCATCCTCTTTCCCTTAGGCTAGGAGAACAGCCTCGGGTTCAAAGTCCACTAAAAATGCACTTTATCCTGCTACATAACATATATGTTGCTTCAAGGCAATGCTGGCCATCTGTTCTCTTCCTGTTGACCTTCTATCTGGTTTGCTTTACCTACTGGTGTTTCACTCTTTGATACCTGTTCTCATAGCATCCCTTTAGAAGCGATCTTCAACTTGCCTATTTTTTTAAATTAATTTTTACTGGATTATAGTTGATTTACAATGTTGTTAGTTTCTGCTGTACAGCAAAAGAATCAGTTATACACATATGTATATCCACTCTTTTTTAGATTCTTTTCCCATATAAGCCATTACAGAGTATTTAGTAGAGCTCCCTGTGTTATACAGTCAGTTATTATTAGTATTTTATATATAGTAGTATTTATGACTCCAGTTTGCTTGTTGTATCTTGTTGTGTACCCAATAATTTCATTTGGCTCACATGAATTTTTTGATTGACCATGACTTACTCTAGGCATTATGAGAGACAAATCCCCTCAAACCCCCGACCCAACAAGTTTTTGCCTTCAGAATTCAGCTGGAATGAGCCAATTAACATAAGTGAAAACTGGAGATGGAGCTTAATTATGTGGCCTGGTAAGGGTTAAGGGCAGGAATGGAGTATTGATGTAACTCAGAAGGGAAGGAAGGAAGGTGTAGCAGTCCTTGAGGGTTAGGAGGTAAGGCTTCAGCCAGGCCCTGAAGGACAGGGCGAGGATTGACAGCTGAAACTGGTAGAGTGGGAAGAAGGGGTAAGAGGGGCTCCATGAGAGGGAAAGGGAGGCAGCCACAGTCATTCTGATGGGAGGTGATGTCTGGGATTAGGTTGGGGCAATGAGCATGGAAAGAAAGGGGTCTGTGTCTACAGATACTTCAAAGGCGATCAGCTGGACTTGAGAAACAACTAAATATTCATTCGCTCATTTCGTGAATATTGACTGTAGTTGACACTATGTCTGGCAGGTGTGTGTTTTAAGAAGTGATGATAGAGCAGTGAATAAGCTGACAAGGTTCTTGTCTGAAAGAAGTCATTTTATAATGGGAAGATAATAAACAAATAAACCAGGAAATAACAGATAAAACAGGTGCTATGCAGAGAATGTAAAAGGGCCATATCAGGTGTATGGGTACCTTAGAATGGTCAAGGAAGGCATCCCTGAGGAGATGACCTACAGGCCTGGACCAGGCAGGGGAGTTAGCAAATGCCACACCCAGGGCAAAAGTAGGGCTGATGTGTTGGGAGAAAAGACAGCCAGTGTGTATGGATAGACTGAGTGGCGGGTGGGGGCAGAGGGGAGAGTGGGAGAAATGAAGAGAAAAGTAGGCAGAAACAAAATCGTAAAAAGCCCTTAGGAGCCAAGGAAGATGTTTAAATGTTATTCCAAGTGCGATGGGAAGGTTTTGGGAACACAGGCACATTGTGATTGACCTCTGTGTTTAGAAGGTCACTTTGGCTCCCTAGAGAAGTGGAGAGCAGAAGCAAGGTGCGCAGGTAGGAGGTAGCACAGGCCCAGGGGAAAGGAGATGGTGGCAGGACTGGGGAGCTGAGGAGAGAGGGAGAGAAGCCTAAAGCTCTGCCACGTATTTCCGAGATTGAGTTGATGTATTGGATGTGGCATGGAGGACAGGGAGAGGAAAAAATGAATAATGATGGATAGTGATGCTTTTAACAGATAAAAAGACTGGATGAGGAACAAGCTTTCAGGCTGAATCATGAGTTTAGTTGGGGACATACCAAGTCTAAGATTCATATTACAAATTCAACTGAAATTACCTACTAGGTAGTTTTATTCAGGAATCTGAGGTTCAGGGAAAAGGTCAAAGCTGATATTTAAATTTGCAAGTCATTGCCATGTAGATGCTATTTTAAAATAATTGGGGGTGGGGTGGGGTGAGGAAGAAGACATTAGAGTTATCTTGATAAATTTTTTAATAGCCACAAAGCTAAATGTGTAATGTGATATCATTTTTATGGCAAAATGTGTATATCTCCCTACAGAGATTAAGTAGATTGATATATGTGATAGGGATATGAACAGGACATGTTCCAACTTGTGATAAGTGTTGAATACCTGCATGTTAGGATTATTAATGATTTTTGTTTCCTTGTATGTGACATGTGTATTTGTATTTTATATATATATGTAAAATTTATAAATATATTTTATTTATATATGTGTATTTTACAAGTTTTCTTCAAAGAGTGTTTTTGTAATTGGGAAAGGTGAATTTTCTAAAAGAGATAACAACACCAAGATTTATATTTTAGGAAAATTGGATACAGATGATGCCAATGAGAAATTATGAAAATTAGAAATTTCAGTTAGTGTTAGGAGGATGACTTTGTACTTCTCTTGTAGAGTTTTTGTTTAACAGGCTATAGTAGATTTCACATTTCTATGTATTTGCTCTCTCTCCCTGTCAGAGGATTTTCCTTTTTACCTTACAGAATTTGATGTGGTCACTTTGAGGTGAGCTTTCAGAGCTGGCCAGCCCTTTGTTATAACATCTCTTCCTATTCTGTACAACCAGCAATGTTCTAGACAGAGGCTGATCTCTGAGGTTGTGTCCTGGTAGGTATGTGTGTGCTCAGTCATGTCCAACTTTTTGCCACTCCAGGGACTATATCCCTCCAGGCTCCTCTGTCCATGCAATATTCTAGGCCAGAATACTGGAGTGGGTTGCCATTTCCTACTCCAGGGGATCTTCCTGACCCAGAGCTTGAACCCACGTCTCTTGAGTCTCCTTTATTGGCAGGTGGATTCTTTACCATGTCCTGGAGTAGAAACAGAGCAGAGCCACAGTGGCTCTCTGAAAGTCCTTGTTTTTATAAGCCACTAAGGTATTTGGATTATTTGTTATCACAGCAAAACCAAACCTACCCTAACTAATACAGATGAGCACAACATATAGAAAATTTCTAACGAGTGGCTTGAGATTGAAGCTTAAGGCTTGAATGATAGGTCAGGATGGAAACTATTGCATAGAAAGTCATCAATGAGGTGAGGATGAGAATGGAGAACAGACACATTTGCTAAGTAGGAAAGTAGAGTGGGAAGAGGAAAGAAATGGGCCTCGGGAATCACTGCAAGTTAGTGTAAGAGAAGAGCTGCACAGAGACGAGGAAGCATTTGGCCAAGATGTGGCAGTCTGGGTTGGTATTAGAAAAGGGAGCTAATGAGGCAGTTAAACAGGTCAGATGCCAAATTAGGAGGACAAAGAAAGCCATCGAATTTGCCATGACGGTGGTCAGTGTGAACCTCTGAGACAGCAGTTTTAGTGTAGTTGTGGGGAAGGAAGTCAGACTTCACAGGTTAGGGAGGGAGTCAATGCAGAGGAAATGGAGGAAGCTGGTGGAGACCACTCCTTCCAAAAGTTTGGATCAGGCAGGGGAGAAGTGGGGCAGCAGTAACAGAGGCTCTAGCGTGGCTTTGACTTTTACAGAAATATTGCACACAGTGCTAACAGAGGACTCTTTGATCTTGGAGGGAAAGCACATGTTTTTCCACCCCATAAAATAAGTTTTACATGTGGATAAAGATACTCACCCAGTACTGTCTAATATATAAACTTTGCTTGACACTAACAGCAATTAAAATAGTCTACTTAGATATTTTCTTCCTGGGAGCTTTGTAAACTCACTGTCATTGATATGTATTATCTTTAAGAACATGTTAATCCTTTCTATTTTATTTTATTTATATTTATCTTCATGTGTCTGAAGTACAAAAAGATTGTAGAATAGAGTACCAATTTTAGTTACATTTTGCTGTTTAACAAACCACGTGTTGTGGCTTGAATTGTGTCCCCACAAAAGATTCCTAAGTCTTGGTGTCCATGAACATCATCTTATTTTGGAAATAAGGTCACTGTAGATATAATCAAGTTAAGATGAGGTCACAGTGGATTAGGGTAAACCCTAAATCCAATCACTGGTGTCCTTATGAGAAGAGACACAGAGCCACAGGGATACAGGGAGAGGAGGCCATGTGAAGACAGGAAGAGACTGGAGTTACGCCACCATAAGCCAAGGAACACCATGGTCTGCCAGCAACCACCAGAAGCTAGAAGAGCCAAGGAAGAATTCTTCCCTTGAGCCTTCAGAGGGAGCAGGTCCTGCTCACACATTGATTTTGTACCTCTGGCCCCCAGAACAGTGTGAGAATAAATTTCTGTTGTTTTAGGCCACCAGGCTTATGACAATTTGTTTTGGCTGCCCTAGGAAACTAATCAGATCAGTCGCTCAGTCTTGTCCGACTCTTTGCGACCCCATGAATCGCAGCACACCAGGCTTCCCTGTCCATCACCAACTCCCAGAGTTCACTGAGACTCATGTCCATCGAGTCAGTGATGCTATCCAGCCATTTCATCCTCTGTCGTCCCCTTCTCCTCCTGCCCCCAGTCCCTCCCAGCATCAGGGTCTTTTCCAATGAATCAACTCTTCGCATGAGGTGGCCAAAGTACTGGAGTTTCAGCTTCAGCATCATTCCCTCCAAAGAAATCCCAGGGCTGATCTCCTTCAGAATGGACTGGCTGGATCTCCTTGCAGTCCAAGGGACTCTCAAGAGTCTTCTCCAACACCACAGTTCAAAAGCATCAGTTCTTTGGCACTCAGCCTTCTTCACAGTCCAACTCCCACATCCATACATGACCACTGGAAAAACCATAGCCTTGACTAATAGAGTACCCCAAAGTTTAGTCACTTAAAACAACAGCAGTTTAGTATTTCTCATGATGCTATGGGTTTTCCATTTGGGTTGGGCTCAGTGGGGCAGTTTTGTTGGTCCTGCTGTGGTCATTCATGTGGCTGCAATTCCCTGATGGCAGGACTGAAGCTGGAGCATCTAAAATGGCCTTACTCACAAGTCCAGAGCCTTGTGGGGCGGCGGTGCTGGCTGTCCCTGTGCACGTGGTCTCTTTTTCTTCAGCAGTCTGCTCCATATTCCTTACATAGTGAAGGGAACATTCTCAGAGGATGAAGGTGGAAGCTGCAAGACTCTTTGAAGCTTATTCTAGCGTTCATACAACAACACGTAGATACCACATTCCTTGGTCAAAGCAAGTCAGAAGGCAGCCCACCTTCAAGGAACAGGGAAACAGACTCAGTCTTTGATGGGGGGAGCTGCAAAATATTTTTCCACTTTAATCTATTACAATACCCAATAAAGAAGGTGATCATATCCCATTTCAAACCTCACATATTTAAGCTAAAGGTCTTGTCATTCTCCGTTCAGATCATGATACCCATTTCACTGGCAGAGAAGCTGAGAAAAGATTAAACTGACTCCTTCAGAGTTAACAGTGAGTCATGCTTTGTGAGAGACTTTTTTGGCCCGTGGAAGACAGCTGTATGTCTGGAAGAAGTAACCACAGCCTTGCCTGGAGGCAGGTGAATAGACTTAATAATTTCTTTGGTTTCTCTTAAATCCCATAATTACACTGATGGAGCCCAGATTGCAGAGCTCTATGGTCCAGAGATGAAGCAGCAGTTTGAGGATATCAGGGAAAGAAGGTGCTTGAAAATTTCTATGTGGCATTCAAAGGAATAGGATTTGAGGCTAAATTAAATGATGAGGAAAATGGCCAATGAGCTCTTTATCCTAAGAGATACCAAACGGGCTTAGAAATTCAGTGATTGCTCTGGTCCTGTGTAAGTTCTGGGCTGGAAAGAATTAAAGTGAGTAGAAGAAAAGGATGGAGCAGAGAGGCAGAGATATCAACCTGTCAGGTGTGTGCCATGGCCTGTTTTAGGAGGTTCGCTCTTGTATAAGTTAGGATTGCTTTTTAGCTGCTACAACAAATAGACAATGCACTAAACAGTGGCTTAAATAAATAAGGGGTTTATTTATTTTTGCTGAATAAGGAGAATTCCAGTGGTTGGCAGTCTAGGCTTGGTGTGATAGCCCAAGATACCATTGGAGACCCAGATTCCTTGTGTTTTTTTTTGTTCCATCATCCTTAATGTGTGACTCTCATTCTCATGGCCAGAATATGGCTCTTGAAACTGTTCCACATTGAAAGAATATTGAAGACAGGAAGTGGGGAAAGGCCAATGAGGCATATCAGATAACTGTTCTTTTTTCAGAAACTTTCACAGAAACTCACACAATGACATTTGCTATATACCTCCTCGATCATATCTGTGTTACTTCTACTTGCAAGTGAGTTTGGCAAATATAAGTTTTTATCAGTCCAGCACATTGCCACCTCCAACAAAACTAGGCTTGAGTTAGAAGGAAGGGGATAATGTCTATCAATGGACAACTTCTGCCATTGCTCCCAGAAATTGCTGTGGGTACATATTAGTGACAGAATTTCCATTATGGCAACATGCAACCTCCACCCCTTGAACCTCCAGCATGTTCAAGCTCATCTAATTCCCTGACCTAATGAGGAGGGGTATCCAGGCTTATAGGTCTAGTATTAAATTGGCTGTTCTAACAAGTAATCCCAAGATGTCAGTGGATTAACCCAGCAGAATTTTACTTTATACTCATGTCATCGTCTGATGCAGGTCAGGAGGCTCTCCTCCAAGCAGTGACTCAGGGACCCAGGCTGCTTCCACCTTACGGCTCTGCCATCTTGGGACTTTCAGATTTTTCTGGTATCATCAGCTGTTGACCAGGAAGAAGAAAGAGTGAAAGATTGTGCCTCCAGTTCTTTAATACCTCAACTCCATAGTACTTCCTCTTACATCACGTTGATGAGGACTACTTCCAAGTCCACTGACGTGCAGAGAGGACTGAGGAATATAGTTCTTGTCTGGCAGCCACTTAACAGCAACAAATCATCACTGTGAAAGGGGACATGTTCTCTGGGGGTCAGTTAGACGTCTCTGCCACAGGGTCCCAGTCACAAAGGAGGAGCCGTTACCAAAATGTCAAGAAGCACGTCTAGGCTTGTTTGCTGTGCACTGTGCAGCTGGTGGATAGATAAGAGCCCTGTGGTCATAGTCACAGCATGGATGTGGAAGTTCTAAGGGAAGCAAACTCCAAAAGCATATGCTGAAACACCTGAAATTCCAGAAGGCAATAGGAATGCAGGGTACAATTATCCTGTGAGGCAGGTAGGTGAAAGTTAAACTACAAAATTAAAATCTAATTGCAGTCAAGGCCACCAGAAACGTCATGTGCAACTGAACACTTTCTGAAAACTCTGAAGACTGACAAGGAGCCAAGTTGCTCAGCCTGTCGTTGTTGTTTTTTCCTTTCCTGAGGACAACCAGCTCTAAAACATTTTAGGAAAAACCACAAGATGAAGATATTTTTTAAAGCTTTTGAGTGACATGGTTAGAATGAATATTTCATTTGAGAGGAAACAAGATGTTTCGGATGTTAGAGAAAGAGGCATTATAAAACACTGCACTCCTACTGAGGAGTAATGATACCATAGTCCACCCTCCCCTCTGTGACGGAACTTTGATGAGAAACTGAGTCACTTTACTTTTTGTGACTGCTTCCCTTTGAGTTGGTTGAGTTCTTTTGTTTATTTGCCTTTTAATGTTTTAGTAATCTGTGAAATCAGTCTTCCTTATTCATGCTAATAGTGTACTACTAATATTAACAACCCACAGGGCTTACACTGCAGAGAGAAAACAGGTTAAACCTTGAAGTAGGGATTTGAGGAGGCAAACAAGTCTGATTCCTATCCCAACTCTACTGATTCTCAGCAGGAGCATCTTCCAAAAGTTCGTTAACTTCCCTGAGTCTTAGTTTTCTCATTTGTAAGATAGAAATATTAATAATAGCAATATCAGTAGGGTCAAGTGAAGTTATATCTCTAAAACTGCTCCATAAATTAAAGACCATTGAACACTTATTAATGAAATATCTATAAAATGGGAATAAGTGCCATGTTTCTGTGATTACTCGATGAAGTAATATATGTCACAGACCTGACACAGGGTCTCACACTTGGTCACATAGGGTCTTAAAAAAGAAAACTAAAAGCAAATATGGACAAAGTGAAATACACTGGAAATGAGAGATGGAGAAATGTTAAAAACAGACACAACAATGTAAGGAAAGGTTTTAATCTCATTTGCAAAGCTAGTGCCCCTAAAGCATACATGCATACATATGTACTTTTTCCCAAAATAACTTTTATAGAAAATGTTGGCAGTTATGTAAGATTACAGAGGGAATTTGTTAGAGTAATTTAGGTAATGCATGTCATGTGATCACCAGGAATGTTTATATGTGAGACGGAAAAGAAAGTAAATGTTGACAAAGTAGAACCATTCAGAAGAAATGATTTCATCCTGAAAAACAGCAATTATACTTAGAGATTGGTGACCCATAAACATGTTTCCTATCCTTTTCTAAAATGAAATTGGCTTTTTATTACAAAAGCTATATATGTGAATTACAGAAAAAGCAGAAGTTCAGATAAGCAAAAAAATTATTTCCAGTTTTTTAACCTATAATCACTTTTAATAGCTTGATCTATATAGTTTGCATACATATACACATATATGCATATTTTCTATAAAATTAGAAGCATGTTTATATACTGCTTTTTATTTAAAACTATATCATAAGCAATTTTTCATATCACTGAATATTTTACAGTATACTTCTGAATGAATGCATAACATGCCATTGTGAGGCTGGTTCATAATTTAACAAATTCTCTTTTTATCTATACTTATTTCCAGTTATTCACCACTAGAAATAGCACTTCACTAAGTAAATTTATACACTTAAATTTACTTACATTTTTAATGATCCCTTATGATAATTGCTAGAGATGGAATCCCAGACTCAAACATATTCATTGATATATATAAAACTCCATATGGAAAGAGAGAGATGGAAAGAGAGACACATACAGAGAGAAATACATAAATACTTCCTTTATACTGTTGTCCTTCTCGGAGGTTTTGTGTGATACCTGTCTTTAAAAAGAAATTTAAAAATATTTGAAAAAGATGGCATCCCTGAACTTTGCCTTAATTCTTGGGGAAGGTTATTGAAAGATGATTTGTTTTCAAACAAGTATAAACTGGTAAGGTCAATATTTTATAAATTACATAAAAATTAAAATTAACCTCTGAACTGAAACCATTATTATGGTTCAGTCAGTGAAACTAAAGGTAAATTTGATTTGGACAAATACTATTAATTCGTTAGGTTTCCTTGTGGCCTCAGTTTTTAAAAATAAATGCTTCTCTGGATAATCTTGGTCCTTTTAGAGGCTATCTTCATAAATTTACCAACATTTCCAGCTATAACCAGGAATCAATAAAGTATCCCTTTTAAGTCAATGAACTGTGAATTTTATTGAAGAGTAAAAATTATACAGAAATGTAAGATCACCTAGAAAAACTATTAATTTGTTACATACAAATTCTTTCTTATTGCCAGTTATGTATTATTTACATTTACCTGATATTTAATTTTCTATTATATCTCCTTCAGATCAGTTCAGTTCAGTTGCTCAGCTATGACCGACTCTTTGTGACCCCATGGACTGCAGCACGCCAGGCTTCACTGTCCATCACCAATTCCTGGAGCTTACTCAAACTCATATCCATGGAGTCAGTTGAGGCCATCTAACCATCTCATCCTCTGTCATTCCCTTCTCCTCCTGCCCTCAATCTTTTCCAGCATGAGGGTCTTTTCCAGTGAGTCAGTTCTTTGCATCAGGTGGCCAAAGTATTGGAGTTTCAGCTTCAGCACCAGTCCTTCCAATGATATTCAGGACTAATGTCCTTTAGGATGGACTGGTTGGATCTCCTTGCAGTCCAAGGGACTCTCAAAAGTCTTCTCCAATACAGGTATTTGATAAATGTTCATTTCTCTTTCCTCTTTCAGAAAAGGGAAAGTGATTTGATGTAAATAATTGAATTCTCTTTTGAGATTAGGAAATAAGTACAGTATTTATTCCATATTAAAGGAAGGGGTAGGTACATTTTTTAAAAATTGTTTTGTTTTCTGAGCAAACTTAAATAGCAATTGCTTCTCCTCCATAGAGGAGGATAGCCTTAGTCTTCATACCAAGTAGTCCTGGTAACTCAGGCTTTATTTTGCCAGAAGAGAGCTGTCTTGAGGGGCTGCACACTCCACTGGGGCTTAGAAGACGCATACATTTCGTCTTTTTGGTTCTCAGTTTCTTCAAGACAGAGTTATGATAGGTGATTTCTACAATCCCTTTCAGAGTTAACATCACTTTTAAAATATTTATTTATTTGGCTGCTAAGGGTCTTAGTTTGGCACTCGGAATCTTTGATCTTCATTGGGGCATGCAGATTCTTTTAGTTACAGCATGTGGGATCCTTCAGCCTTGGCATGTGGGATCCAGCTCCCCAACCAGGGATTGAAGCCCGGCCCCCACACTGGGAGCACAGATTCCCAGCCACTGGACCACTAGTGAAGTCCTTGTTTTATTTTTTTAAATAAATGCTTACCATACTAAATCCACTCAAATGGATGAATGCCAGGTTCCAGAACAAATTTGAGACCCATACCTATAAAAAATGATAGCAACTAACTATGATTTTTTTTTTTAATTCTGTTTTACTGTGAAGAAGTAGACAGATCAACTATATAATTTGTTTTCATTGCCAGAGGAAGACTGTCCATTGGAAACTGAGAAATCAGTGGTATATTTCCTGTCACATCAGAAGGAAAGAGATAGACACAATATGATTAATGATCACTATTTAAAAAAATGAATTCTTGCATTTTTTGAATATTTTTTACCATGTCCTTCACATGTGTTACTTGTATAATTCTCATAACAGCCTAAAAGGTTAACAATGTTTTTATTATCCCTAGGATGTAGATTTGGAAATTGAGGCTGAGTGAGGTTATACAGTTTACCCAAGAATGTAAGTGGTAAGCTGTAGAAACGTAGGTCTAGCTGAAACCAAAACCACGTTCTTAACCACTTGCTGCTTGCTACTGCCAACTAACCAGCTTTCTCACTGAAATAAGTTTTCATCATGGCCTTGCCATGGAATATGTCACGATTGTTTTTTCCATATGCCGTAATATGTTTCATTTCACCTCAGACGGGTCAGAGGATTAACTTTCAAGAGAGATGGACTGTGTCCACTCTAAACAGAACTAGAGGTAGCCTTACAGCATCTGCAAATTCTGTGCTGGTGTCTCTTCATCACAACTTGAATATGGTCTTATGAGTTTGTTTTTTTCTATCTTAGAGTAGTCCAAAACAACTTGATTTTTCTCTCAATTTAGCTGTGAACACAGATGCATTTTCAAACTAAAGGTTATTTATTTATTTATTTTTTGCCTCCTCCACGTTATCAAAACTAGATACAATCCATTAAAAGTGGCTGCCCAGCCTCAAGGGCTTAACCAGCTCAGTGGCATAATGCATGATATTTGATTTTCAGGTGGAAGAGAGAATGTTTGGGATGTTGGGAGGTGTTGGGAGACCTCTCTCTGTTTTGGTGTGACATATAGAAAGGGATGGAGTTATTTCATTTATCTTGTTGCCCAAAACCAGATGACTCCGACAGCAAAAGTGTTTGCCATCCTACCCTCTAGAAAGAACCCCCTTTCTCTCCACAATTCTGTCATCCATCCTCAGAGATGATCTGCAGTACCTACTACTCCAGTCTTAACTTGGTCTTGAATATTAGCTTCCAAAGTTTTTTCACCACTATCCACAGAAAGAAATGCACGGTATATCACAGTCTCTCCTTTTCACACACACAGAGCACTCTATTCCCCTTTCCAGCATGTATCACAATTTGTAATCCTAAATTTGTGGGATTGCTTATTTCATGTCCCCTGCCGCCCCACCTGCCCCTCGTGGACTGGAGGCTTCAGGAGGGTAAGTTTTGCTAACTTTCCAATGTTTAGAGCTTAGCATGCATGAGTGCATTCTCAGTCACTTCAGTTGTGTCCAACTCTTTGCGACCTTGTGGACTGTACCCTCCAGGCTCCTCTGTCCATGGGATTCTCTAGACAAGAATACTGGAGTGGGTTACCATTCCCTTCCCTAGGGGATCTTCCTGACCCAGGGATTGAACTCGCATCTCTTGTGTCTCCTTCATCAGCAGGCAGGTTCTTTACCACTAGCACCATCTGGGAAACCCAGAGTTTAGCATAACACCTACCATATGTGGTGGCTCAGAGCATCAAGAATCTGCCTTGCAGGAGACCTGAGTTTGATCCCTGGGTTGGGAAGATCCCCTGGAGAAGAAAATGGCAACCCACTCCAGTATTCTTGCCTGGAGAATTCCATGGACAGAGTAGTCTGGCATCCTCCAGTCCATGGGGTCACAAAGGGTCAAATACGACTGAGTGGCTAACACACACACACACACAATTGCAAATAGTAGATATTTTATAAATATTTATTAAAGAATTAATGAACTAATTTCTGTGGCCAGCCTTCCCTAGGTCTGCAACATTCCTTCGTAGAATTCTACCACTCTTCTCAAGTCTAATGTTTGCTCCCAGCTATGGAAGTTTGAAGCCCAAAATTATTGGCAATGCTTCCCTACCATAGCCCCTGAAGACCCTACTGGTGTTTTCTTCCTGGTCCAGCTGTGGTTGGTCATGACATGTGGGCCAGTGAATTTGGAAGGTGACTGGCTACTGTCTCACGGAGTTCTTAGGGGCAGGTGCATCCCTCCCAGGGAGCTGATGGAAGGGCTCTCGGTGCAGGGGACAGACCTCTAGGAGTCATAGGACACCTGGGTTTTCTGACTGCTGGCCATTTGTTTTGCCTACATCAGGTTATCAGTCGAGGTCACACACGTTCTGAGGCTGCTTTTCTGATTGCTGACTTCACGTCCTAGGCTGCTAAGGCCTCACCCAGCCTGACATGTGCAGCGTGGTAGGCCATCTTCAGTTAACAGCATGGGTTCTTTAGCCTTTCAGGATACTTGCTTTTTTTAAAATAGGCAGCTCTCAGAGTATTCATACTACACCTCTCCTGATGAAATCACTAGGCATCTTGAAAAACAGTGAAGAAGCTGAAGGGTTCTGTCTGTAGGACTCCAGTGAGGCTGACCTCTGTCCTACTCCCTACCGAAGGCTTCCTCCATTTGCTGTATTGCTGATGAAAGGAAGAAACTGATAAATTGAAGTATCTGTGCAAAGTATCAGGCATTTACCCAAATCTTTCTAACCTTGCACAATTCCAGATCATTGGCAGAGTAGAAATGCCATCCAACACATGTTGTATAGTACTAAGATATAGATGTTAAAACTGCAAATTCACTAGACCAAGTGATATAGGACTTTAAGATGATCATTCAGACAATTTTGGCAAGCAAACAAAACAACTAAAAAGAACACACAAAAAATGTGATTTTTTGGTACCTGTTTTTTATATGACAGGGCAGGAGAGGCAGAGGAAATGGACTGTAGGAATACTTAAGGGATTATTTCTTATGGTGGAAGGAGGGGCAAATTTGAAAGCTTTACAATATGCCTATAAAATGATTCCACTTTTCTAAGTGGTCTTGCTGTCGAATCCAGAGATTGTGGGTATGTAATTCACAATTAATTTACCATTTTTTAAATAAGACCTTCAACAAGTCCAAGAAAGTTAGGTAAATGGTGAAGTATCTGTGCAAAGTATCAGGCATTTACCCAAATCTTTCTAACCTTGCACAATTCCAGATCATTGGCATAGTAGAAATACTAGATGATGGTATCATAGGAAAAGTGAAATTTACCAGTACTTTTTCTCTTTGAGGTTTCAATTTAGAGTCTCATAACTGGCATTGAAAATCACATATGAATATTGAATATTTAAAAGGTTTTATGTGACCTGAATATTTTCCTTTGACAGTAAAAATATTTTATACTTACAGCCAAAATAGAGTATAATAGGGCATATGTTGTCATTCATACCTGATGTATGAAAGAAGTATATTTCCTTATTTAGCATACGATTAATTTGAATTTGCTGTTTACTTTTAATGTCTGTTCGTCAGCTGGAGAAATAGATTATGAATTGCTATTTTGTACCTTTTCAATGTTTCCACATTTTGAAAAGTAATCAAATATGGCAAGTTACTGAACCTGTAGAATTTACACAAATTTTCTAATCTTTTCATCAAGAAGGGTATTTTTGACAGGAGATCTTTTTTGGTGTTTGTCATTTTAAAAATATTCCTACTAGTTTTATGGCAGAGAAATCTTTGTTTCAAAAGTGTGGCAGTCTCTGGGGGAAATAAATATTTCCAGCTTAAATTCTGTTGATAGTATTGTTGTTAATAAGTAAACTAAAGTCTTTCTAATTCCATTCTGTTTCCTCCACATGAAGTATATTAAAAAGTTCTTTACTGATCCTCTATAAATTAAAAACAAAAAGAAAGAAAACAGAGTTAAACAAGCAATCTGTGCAGACTTTGTGTTGAGGTTCTTCAGGACCTTCGAGAAACAGAACCTTGTTCCCTGGTGACTCTGGAGAAGGGAATGGCTGCCCACTCCAGTATTCTTGCCTGAAGAACTCCATGGACAGAGGAGCCTGGTGGGCTACTGTCCATGGGTTGCAGAGTCAGACATGACTGACCAACTACACTAACACCTGACTTTGAAGTACTCTGGTGGGGTGGGGCCTTACTTGAGGTGACTTTTAGTGGGGACGCCAACACTGAGATGTGACCTGCTGCCACACTCCCTCTCCCCTCGGCCTTGTGTCTCTAGAGCCCCAGAAAGGAGCCCTCGGTTCTCCTGGCTGTCTTGTTTTTCCCTACACTTTTTTTTTTTTTCTACACTCTTTTTGACCTGTGCCTTAGACAAAACACTAACATCATCCTTTCTATCATCTTATGACCTGACTCATTACCGGATGTACTTGGTCAATATTACATTTCTTCCTTTCAAAGAAATACCACTTAATGTCAAGTGGCTCTTTCATTTTTTCTCTTTTCTCTGATTCAGTTACAGGGTCTGAGGAAAACTGAGACATAAGTGATGTTGATTTAGATTCTCCACCTTCCTATTCATCCCTCCCTGGCTCCACCCACTTCCAGCATGTTCTTGGATTGTGATGCAGACATAGCCTGCAAGGGCTCTGTCTTTGTGTACCTGCCTTTCTTCTAACTCAACCATCTTCAAAACCACTGCTCAGCCAGCCCATTCTTCAACATGAATTGGTTCGTGGCTGGTGAGCATATAGTGGGTTATTGCTCATAGAATTAGTTGCATTTTCACTGAGATAAAGTTCTTACCAAATGCAGGGTCACGCTTGAGCCAAAGCAGAACTAACTCTGGAAAATGGGACTTTCCAGAAACATCATAATCTCGTGGAAGAGAATTTGTGGCCTGATACCATTACTTCATTCGAGAGGACAGAGTGAGGTGAGAGCAAAACTGAATGCAGTTTATGCCCCCAGGCCAGGCAGGGGACAAGGAGCTCAGACCCTCCCAACTTGGACCCAATGCCCCAGCTTCTCGTTTCTCTCTTTGTACCTGCTTGTGTTTGTATCTATCGTGACTGCTGTAAACACTTCCCTTACCTGGCACCTCACAGGGTGAGGCGAAGGTAGAGGCAAAGGACTGCTGGGAAGTTGCCAGCATCTTAGGCCAGTGCCAGGAAATGGCAAATTTTCATGTCCAGAAATAGCCCTAAGGCATGACTTCCAGTAGTCATATACGGATGTGAGAGTTGGACTATAAAGAAAGCTGAGCACCAAACAATTGATACTTTTGAACTGTGGTGTTCAAGAAGACTCTTGAGAGTCCCTTGGACTGCAAGGAGATCCAACCAGTCCATCCTAAAGGAGATCAGTCCTGACTAGTCATTGGAAGGACTGATGCTGAGATGACACTCCAAAACTTTGGCCACCTGATGTGAAGAACTGACTCATTTGAAAAGACCCTGATGCTGGGAAAGATTGGAGGCAAGAGGAGAAAGGGGACAACAGAGAATGAGATGGTTGGATGGCATCACCGACTCAATGGACATGAGTTTGAGTGAACTCTGGGAGTTGGTGATGGACAGGAATCCTGGTGTGCTGCAGTCCATGGGGTCGCAAAGAGTCAGACACGACTGAGCGACTGAACTGAACTGAACTAATGACTTCTAGGGAGAGAACTGCCTCCACCAGAGTATTCACATCCTAAATTTGTTGTGCTGATATTTACTCTTCAACAGTAGCCTCTTTAAAGCTGTACACAGATAAGTCACCATCCAAGGCTTAGCCTGCCTCTGACTGCCATCCACAAAGGTAAATGAAAAAAGACCAGTCAGTGATGTTTTCTGTACTGTCAGCACCAATCTGACAGCCTCAATAAATTTCCCTTCAAAAACTTAATGTGTAACATCAAACCTTTCTTCTCTGTTCCTGGTTGGTTAGAGTGTATCACATCTGCCAGGCCATTTTTGGCTTTTCTAAGGATGCTGCTGCTGTTGCTGTTTAGTCACTAAGTTGTGTCTGATTCTTTTGCGACCTTGTGGACCGTAGTCCGCCAGGCTCCTCTGTCTGTGGGGTTTCCCAGGCAAGAATACTGGAATGGGTTGCCATTTCCTTCTCCAGGGGATCTTCCCGACTCAGGGATAAAACCCATGTCTCCTGCTTGGCAGGTGGATTTTTCTAAGGATGTACTATTTAATTGTAGCATCGAAAGAATTTGTAACACCCCAAAAGCTCGATAAAGTTGCTATTGGCCTATGATCCTCTCTGTTATTTTAAACCACAGGCTTTGTAAGCAGGAGTCATGGCTTGTGACTATCTGATCTCCTTGACTGTATCCCACACACTAAGGATCTTTTAAGTTGTCATTATGTCCTGACACAAGCATTTACCATATCTTTAGGAGCATGTGTGGTTCAAGATGAGAGAGCAAGAAAGGGCTGGATTGTTTATTATTAAACTGACAGGAAACAGCCATGGCTCATGCACTACTGGTTTCAGTTGAGCAAAAGAGGATAAATTAATTGCTTTATAGAAATTCTTTTCTGCATTCTTTAGGGAAAAATTTTCTATGTGGGCCAAATTATTAAACTGGGCAATTTTGAGTTCAATAGCTTTGACATTGTCCCTTGAAGGAATGAAACAAACAACTGATTTCATTTGAGGAAAAGACCATTTATAATAATCTATCTACTTTGCAGATAATATTCACAGTAGACTCATCACAACAGAATCCCCTAACATCCCCATAATATTGGGGTTTTCATTTTTGGGACTCTCCCCTTTTTTTCTTTCAATTTAAATGCTTCCTTGTGTTTGAGGAATAAGACTTACTTACCTGGAGCAGCTGCTGATTCTTTCCTCTCAATCCCAAATTTATTCAAATACTGTTGGTTGGGAATTAACAACATCTGGTGTGCTGCGATTCATGGGGTCGCAAAGAGTCGGACACGACTGAGCGACTGAACTGAACTGAACTGAAAGGACATAAAGGGGAGGAAAACCAATTTTAAAAACTAAGGACTGTTGGCTAGGAGGGTTGATGGTATGTGTGTAATTCCAGGGAGGGGCTTCACGAAGGATGGGGAAGTGTGTGATGAAAAGAAAGGACAACTTAGAACAGCATGGAAAGAGGTCACTAGCTGCCCAGTGTATCGAAGACAGCTTCTGCACGGAAGCCTGGATTAAGGATAGGAGGGATTGGAGGAAGGGAAGGCTGGGTGGTCAGGGGATGAGGAGAGATAGGGAGCTTGAGGATGAAGGGAAGGTTTTCTTCTCTGATGGAACTTAGTTGAGCAAGTTTCTAGGAAGAAGTGAGGAGTTGAATGGAAAATGCTCGTCAAGATTGTATATGAAACATCTGATGAGGAAAGATCCTGAATGACAACTTGAATGACAATTCTGTTTCAGTACGACTTTTGCCTTCTCCATCCTACATCACCCCACCATAAAATATTTGGTGCGTGAACAGATTTTGGATTTCAAAGGACTTCACTTTTATTGTGCTTGAGATTTGTTCCTTGGTGAAATGTGAAGAAACAGCTCTGCACAAAAAAAGAGAATCATAGTTAATGAAAAGTCAACCTTCAGAAATTGCTCTTAACTCTTTTACCCACTGCTAATATGGGTATTTGAATTATGTTTGGAACATATTCCAAAACTACTTACTTGTGGAAGGATTAATGATAGTGGAGCTGGGTTCAAAGTCTCAGTGGCAAGCTAAAACCTGTTCTCTTCAGTAATCAGGGTAAAGTTTAATAACCCTTCTTCAGAAAGCCTACACATGCTGGGCTTTCCATTGCTAAGCTGCTGGAACAGGAAAAAGCCAGAAATTTAACCTTTACAGCAATTATCTTATGCAAGTTACTTAACTGTTGTTGGCCTCAGTTTCCTAATTTGTAAAGTGACGATAACACCTACCTCCTAGGGTTGTTGGAGCATTAACTGGGCTAATTAAAACAGTCCCTGTCAAACAGCAAGCACCAAATAATTGTGAGCTAGCCTTATAATTGTAGCAATAATAGTTGTAGTTGTAGGCTTCTCCAGGTTACAAGGATTATGGATACTAATTACCTCTGGTAATGGTGAAGGACCAGGATACCTGTTAATGGTGAATTCCTTTAAGGATACAACACAAAGTAAGGAGAACAGGAAACTGTTTAGCCCGCACATTAGGTCTGCATACCCAAGGGAAGTTGTTTTCTTCCCCCTAGCCAATACTTACAAACTGCAGATTTCATATGAAAATTCAGATGTCTAGTAACACTAGGTGTATGCTCCTATGATGGCCTGAAGCAAAGTAGTCCCTCACTTCTCCAGATAGGTCTGTGGTCTCAGGTTTGCCTAGGTTAGTGCCAATCCCTACTGTTAGGCATGGGCCTAGGACCTCCACATAAGGCTGTTCAGGTAGCTCACTGCACAAGATACCCAGCTGTGGAGCCAAATAAGGGCTGAAGTCCTACAGCCTGCGATGGCATTTCTTATAGCCTGACAGGTTTGGGACTCAGGTGTCCTTCTTTCCTCCTTTTCTCTACCTGTTCCTCCTTCCTCCTCTGCTAGAACCACCGACATTTTTTTTTCATTTCATGGCTTCTGCTCACCTGTGGCTTCTACTGCTTTACAACTTCTTCTTTTGGCCTCGTCTTTGTGTGTCTCTGTACCTCTGTCTACACCACCATGTTCAGCAAGGTCAACTAATTTGCCAAAGATCACACAATTATTAGGTGATGAAGCAGGATTTGAATCAAGGTTATCACTTGTTGGGAAATTATTACTATGCAAGTTAGCATAGGGATATTGAAGGTAAACTTCTTATTAAATATTTTTTATTAAAAAATTCCTATGTAGACTTCCTTGGGAAAATTAGGACAAGTTTTATTGTTGACTTTTATTCCTAGCAACATGCAACATGCACTTAAACTAATTTGTTATTTCCTAATCTAAGGAATACTGGAAAATGGACGAAATTGGTCCTAGAGTGTCCCAAGGCATGTGTGTTTGTTCTGTCCCTGAGACAAAGGTTTGATTTAAGATGCATGTCTGAGACTAGCCTTGAAAGCTTGATTATACCTTCTCTACTGTCCATCCCTCCTGGAAGAAGAGTGGACTCCCATTTCCACCATTGCTTTGTGGGACTCGTTATCTCCCTCAGACCCCTAAGCTAACCATGGGATGGTCTGGCTCCATTTCTTCAGTGTCCCTGTATGACAGACTGGAAATAGATTAAACTGATACAGTGACCTGACGTCACAGTAGGTTTGGTGCGTGTGTGCTAAGTCACTTCAGTTATGTCCAGCTCTGTGTAACACTATGGACTGTAGCCTGCCAGGCTTCTCTGTCCATGGAATTCTCCAGGCAAGAATACTGGAGTGGGTTGCCATGCCCTCCACCAGGGGATCTTCCCGACCCAGGGATCAAACAAGCGTCTCCTGCATCTCCTGCATTGCAGGCGGATTTTTTATCGCTGAGCCACCATAGTAGGTTTCACTTACGTATTATTCTCTCAAGCAACTACAGTGAAACACTTCCTATAATGCTTTAGAGTGGCAGAAGTTACAAGCACAGCAAGTTACAGTTGGTCAGGGATTTTTGACCCCTTTAAATCGTAGCACCCTGGTGTCTGCCTGTTGTCTTGTGCCTCCTTAAAGCAACTTTCTTAAGAAGAGAAAGACCATAATCTACTTTCTGGAGCATTAAGAGAATTGAGTTCTCAGCTGAGCTTTGCCTCTTACAAGGCTTGTTAGCTTTAGGTAGTAGCTTAACTTTGCTCTTTGCTGACTTGTCCCTTAACTACCTCCCTGAGTGTTGTTGACTGGTCTTGCCTACTTCATAGGCAGTGAGGCTCTGGATGGGGAAGGAGAGCCTAGTAAAGCTCTAAAAGTTTTGCCAAAATAAGATACTATCAGAGGTGGATACATGTTCAGCAGCCTTCTTATGGAAACACATTGCCCTTGACCAAAAGGGATGCCACAGGATGGGGTGTGTGAATTTGGCCCTTTGCCCATCATGGGGTACCTCCACTAGGTATGAGGGCTTCATGTCACAAACTTGTTTTAGGTTTTTTTGTTTCCAAAATCTCATTCCTTTTAATTGCTATATTGTAACTTACTCCTAGTACATTTTGTGCAGTCACCTGGTACAAAGGCATTCAAACACTTTTAGGAATTGTAAGTACATACTGATGCTTTGAGCAAAGAGGCTGGGTGTGGCCAGGATTTTGAGATGTGTTCAAATGCAAGAAGCTCTTAAAACATAAAGTGTTCTAGAACTGCAGGAAGCTAAAACTAAAGTTCTTCCCTTGTAGAAGGCCAAAAGTAAGGCTGTTTTCAGGAAAGTGCTTTTTCATTAGAACCTGTGTAGGAGAACAGTCTAATAGGAGCCATGGTGTCAACAGTAAGATACTTATTAATGTAATAGGCAGATGCAGAGCAGAATCTTCAAACCCTTGGTAGGCACACAGATGACTGGAGAAGAATTTGGTCATCAGGATCTTACTGAGAGATGCTGTTCCACTGCATCATTTGGTATGGATTACGATTTCTGAACAAGACCATCTTTCTAAATGCCCATGGACTCTGCAGAAAGTATGAGGCCAGAAAATGAATAATTCCAAACTCTTACTATTAGGTTACTAGACAGTATTCTGGATTAGCTGAGTAAATGCCTTCTGAAGCAGACCCTGTAATTATTCAGACCCTGTAATTCTTCTTTTCCACCTTTCCTCCTTTCTCCTTCTTACCTTTTGTAACCTAAAACCACCTGAACTTGTTTACACAGAGTGAGAGGGAAAATATTTACTTAGATTATCTGGGGAACCTTGACTTTACTACCTTGTGTATAAATCATTCCCCTACTGGAGGAAGTGGGAAATTACAGACTGGACCGCATAGATCACATTTTCCTCCTAGTTCCATCCAAGTGAGCACCAAATAGGTATCATTACCTGAGATTTTAAGGTTGTTTTAACATCTAGGTTTCCCATTGGCTTTGAGGTCATTGCTTGTTCTCAAGTGTGCTTGGATGGACAGCCCTGGAACCTTTGTGGCTGTTGAAAGTGCAGATTCTAGCCAGCTCTGACACAGATGAGGCCCAGACACCTACACTATTGACCAGTTTCCTGACTGATTCTTATGTATACTCAAATTTGAGACTCACAGTTGGAAGGAAAAGGATTGCAGGACAGAGATAGCAAAAGAGGTGTTCAAAATTTGGTCATGTTATCCTTGTTGTTATGGTATTAAATTGAATATCAGGAGGTTTCATATTAAAGTTTTCTAAAAAAGAAAAAAAAAATCTCAGTACATGAAAGGTTCATATATGGGCCTAATTATAAATATTTTGCATAATTTTCTAAGCATCTAAACAGAATGTGTTAAGGTCATCTTTATAATTACTTTGAGACTCTTTGAACTGTTTTGATTTTAAAATGAGTAATAAGAAAGAATCATCAATTAATGGAGGAAGAAGGAAATTTCTTTATATACAATCCTTACTTTTTACCACTGTCTCTTTAAAAAAAGTTCTCGTAACCTTACTGTGCATGTTCTCTAGTCTGTTCTTACTTCTCAGTATTAAGAATATACCCAATAGTGTAAGTTTTTTGCTGTATTTTCATTCAGTAAGTACGGTATCATTTTTCTAATATTGCACACGGGGGAAGTACCACATAAGGAACCTGTTCCCGGGAGTTCCCTGGTGGTGCAGTGGTTAGGGTTCCACACTTCCCCTGCAAGGGGAGTGGATTCAGTTCCTGGTTGGGGAACTAAGATCCCACATGCCACATGGAACAGCCAAAAAAGAAAAAAGAAACCTCTCCTTCCCCAAAATTAAATGAGCTAGATCTAGTATTTTTAGCCAGTATTCTTGACCTGAACTATTTCTTGGTCTATAACTCAGACTTTGCAATTTTGACAAAGCAACTACTCTAATAACCATCACCTTGAGTAACTGTTTAGTGCACAGAGTATGCTCACAATTATTAGGAAGTGATTTAAGGGACTTTTACTTCTGTGTATATCACACTAACATGCCCAACATTTTAGTAAGAGATTAATAAAGGAACTTATTTTTTTTTACTTAAACTTTTTATTTTGTATTGGGGTATAACTGATTAACAATGTTGTGATAGTTTCAGTTGAACAGCAGAGGGACTCAGCCATACATACAGATGTATCCATCCTCTCCTGAACTCCGCTCCCATCCAGGCTGCCGCAGAACATGGAACAGAATTCCATGTGGTATACAGTAGGTCCTTGTTGTTTTTCCATTTTACATATAGCAGTGTGTACAGGCAACCATAAGTTTGTAAAGGAACTTATTTTTATAACTGGATAGGAATTTTATTAAGGATATAGCTTTAGGATTTTTATGCAAATAGTGGACAGAGTCTCCAAATGAGTCTCTTTCTGAGACCAGCAGGAAAGAATATTTGCAAAAGTGATAAAAGACATGGTGGTTTCCTGGGAAATATTGGCAGAAGGCTGGGCCTCGCTTCTGGAACAGGATGAGTGCTAAAGCTAAGTGAATGTAAATAAGCCCATTTGGCAAGGAAAAAAAAAAAAGACTGGGAGAGGAAGACTTGACTTTTTAGGTCTGAACAGCTTCTGCATCAGAACTTGATTCAGTCACCCAATTCTTCTCTAATTCAGTATCCTTTTCTGGACATGGGAAGAGGTTATGAGGACAGATTTGGATTTGTAGAATGTATGTGATACTAGGAACTTAGAAATAAAATTCAGAAGCCTCCTTTGCTCTCTAAGAGGCTAAATTTGAATTTACTTAGTTGAAAGGAGTCTGATTACCTTCCCTTTTGAAACAATTTCCCCTCACTTTGGCCATCTCTTCCCCTCCCACAAAGGCACCTAAAGATTGCCTTGCCTCAGACACCTACTGTCATGAACCTAGTAGAAACATGAGCTGAAAAATCACTGAATAGGGCAATGCTTGGGACCCACTAATGGTGCAGAAGCTCAGACATCATTGCACATTCAAATGTTAGCTTCCCAACCTAGATGTCCATCGATAGATGAATGGATAAAGAAGCTGTGGTACATATATACAATGGATATACATATACATATTACATGTACATTACATATACATATACATATACATATACATATACAATATACATATTACTCAGCCATAAAAAGGAATGCATTTGAGTCAGTTCTAATGAGGTGGATGAACCTAGAGCCTATTACACAGAGTGAAGAAGTCAGAAAGAGAAAGAAAAATATCATATACTAATGCATATATATTGAATCTAGAAAGATAGTACTGATGAAATTATTTGCAGGGCAGCAATGGAGACACAGACATACAGAACAGGCTTACAGACCTGGGTTGGGGGAGGAAGGAGAGGGTGAGATGTATAGAGTAACATGGAAACTTACATTACCATATATAAAATAGATAGCCAATGGGAATTTGCTGTATGGCTCAGTGAACTCAAAAAGGGGCTCTGTAACAACCTACAGGGGTGGGATGGGGAGGGAGATGGGAGGGAGTTCAAGAGGGAGGGGACATATGTATACCTTGGCTGATTCATGATGATATTTGGCAGAAACCAACAAAATTCCGTAAAGCAATTATCCTTCAATTAAAAAGGAAATAAAAAATTTCAAAAGTCGGCTTCCTAACAGCAGAGAGTTTTATCTGCTTTCCTCTCTGTAGAACCTTGAGCAGTAGGTGCTCAACAAATATTTGCTGAAAGAATAAATCAATGTCAGACTTCTGGGCTTACACCTCATCTTTCCTTTCTATTCTTTTCAACCAAGACATTTTCTTCATTTTGCATCTCTTCTCACCTTGCTCTTTCTCCAGAATCTTTCCCTTCCTAATCTCCATTGCCCCTCACTTCAGAGCTTTTTCCTAAAGTAAACATTAGTTCACTCTTAATAGCTTAATAACTTAGGAACAGTGTAGTTTCTTTGATTTAAGGAGCACTGTTCCCATCCTCCAATCTAAAATAAATTTTGAGCAGATGGTTTGGCTCAGAGGAAGAAGGGACTGGGAGAGGTGGTTATTTTGGGGTGCAATAACAATTTGTATAAAGTGGCATATTTTAGTTAAATCTGACCGGGTAGGTATTTAAGCATCATTAAATGAATGTCTATCAGAATCTTGACCTTCAAATTAACCAGCTAGGCAGAGTTAGATAGACCAAGGAAGGGTGTGTGCATGCTAAGTTGCTTCATTTGTGTCTGACCCTTTGCGACCCCATTGACTAGTGCACCAGGCTCCTCTGTTCATGGAATTCTCCAGGCAAGAATACTGGAGTGGGTTGCCATGCCCTCCTCCAGAGGATCTTCCCAACCCAGGGATCAAAGCCATGTCTCTTACGTCTCCAGCATTGGCAGACAGGTTCCTTACCACTAGAGCCACCTGGGAAGCGTCAAGAAGGATGATCACATGGCCAAGTCCAAGGTCTGAGGGGAAGCTAGCAGGTAGAGCTGGGATTTGTCTGCTACCATAGACCTGAGATTCTCAGACATGAGAGCAGTCAGAATCACCTGGAGGGCTTGTTAAAACATAGACTGCTGGACCCCACCGCAGAGTTTAGCATTCAGTAGGCCTGGAGTGGGGGCTTCCCTGGTAGCTCAGCTGGGAAAGAATCCGCCTGCAATGCAGGAGGCCCCAGTTTGATTCCTGGGTCAGGAAGATCCCCTATAGAAGGGATAGGCTACCCACTCCAGTATTCTTGCCTGGAGAATCCCCATGGACAGAGGAGCCTGGTGGGTTACAGTCTGTGGGGTTGCAAAGAGTTGGATGCAACTGAGTGACTAAGCACAGCACAGGCCTGGAGTGAGGCCCAAGAAGGTGCATTTCTAACGGATTCCAGAGGAATGTTATGTTTTTGTTCCGGGGATCACACTGTGAGAACCACTGTGATATAGGGCATGCAAGAAGATACAACCAGTCTTACAGTCCGTTTGTGCGGCATAGGTTGAGGCTGTGTTCAAGGGTAACCCAAAATTTTCTCAGTCACCTCAATAAATTAAGCTAAATTCCACTTAGCTTTGTGTGGGAAACTCACAAAAAAGGAAGGTGTTAAAATCACCCCATTTTATCTCACAGTAAAAGGCGTTTGTACTTCACAGCTGCAGTTACATGGGTAGCAGAGTCCAGAAGGCTGTCAGAGTCTTACTGAAGGAGCTGGGACAAATAACTTAGATAAATCACAGATCAGAGTGGAGAAATGAGGTGCTTTTAACAGCACCCAAAAAGATTTGTTGAGATTAATTGAATCCAGATGATCAGGAGTGGATACAAGGGCTCAAAATATACTGACACAGTTTTATTTATAAATTGCAAGAGGCTCAGAAACAAAATAATGATTAAGGGGGCCCTCAAGAGATTCTTAAGATCATTTAGGCTCATTCCTGTGTGTCTCAGCAAAAGAATTTAAAGTACGCAGAAAGTTGACACATGGGAGGTTAAAACTATGTGTGTGTGTGTGTGTACATGATTTGTTATAAGATTATAGCAACCATAGCATAAACAATTTGGAAAAAAAAGAAAATGAGGGGGTAAAACTTTTATTATTCTGCCTCTCTAATACAACTGTGAATACTATTTCCTTCTAGTGGTTTTTCTTCTGTATATTTTTAAATAGTGCACTTAAATTTAAATACATTTTTTTTAAGCTTATGTAATCATAGTGACTAAGAGCACAATCTTTGGCGTCAGATAGCCTTGGGTTCAAATCCTGACTCCCAGACATTTCGAGCCCTGATAAACTCAGTTTTGAGTGTTGATGTGTGGATTCAGTGGGATGTGCTCAGTGCAGGGCCAGGCATAATGTAAACACTTATAAATAGCAGCATGGTTTTTCTGTTCTCACTAAAAAGCTGTGTCATCTTTCCACAGTCCTAATAATTAGGATGTTTTTCTCAGCATTTAGAAACCTATTTTTATTTCATGAGTTTGCAAAATTTTGTTCCATAAGTTCTTCTGTGTTCAGACACTGCCTTGAGAATCCTTTATGACTGGCTTATTGGGAGCTCTTGTGACCTGGGTTTTCTCAGAGTAGACTCCCCAAAGAGGACTCAAATAGCAGTTGGTTCAGTTGCTCTCTAGCAAGGTTGTATGGCTTTGCTCTAGGACCGCAGTTTCTGACCACATCATTGCAGGTACCACATACAGCCATCTGTGTGATGGGTTGCTAGGGAAACGAGTGAGAAACCGTAGGTGGAGAGGTATAGGGCTCTCACCCCTGCTGGGAAAACAACCCCTAGCTCAAACCTGACCAAATTTACATCTGCCACCTGACCTCTCATAGTTCTGCATCAGACTGATTATCCAACTGCCAACTTTGAGTCCTTTTCATTGAGACCACGATCTCAGTATATATAGACCAAATCTTCAGTCTGATGGGAGGTAATCAACCTTCGAACCCTGAATTTTACAGTTGCCCTGTAAATGAAGGGATTAACTTCATTAGATGACAGCTTCCTGCCCACAAAAGGCAGAAAAGCTCATCAGTGAAGATCTTGGTTTTGTTTAATAATGCAAACAGATCTTGACTCTACAGGATAGTTACAGATAACCATAGGCAGAATAGCCAATTAGTTCATTCACTCTTAAATTTGATGAAACCATTTTGTATATTCTTACATTGCTGGCTCAAGTGTTGGTAAAATACTAAGAAGGACAAACACAAATCCTTTGACCCAACAGTTCCACTTGTAGGACTTTATTCCAGAGATATACTTATAAATGTATAAATTAACAAATGTGCAATTTATTGAGCATCATTTGTGCTGGCAAAAGTATAGGGACAACACAGGATGTAAATTGGTTCTGCCAATTTGGAACACAGTATGGAAGTCCCTCAAAAATTTTTTTACATGCTGCCATTTGTGACCGACTACACAGACGGATCTTGAGGGCATTATGTTAAGTGAAGTAAGTCAGAGGAAAAAAAAATACCAAATGATCTCACCTATGGTAGTTTAGTCTCTAAATCGTGTTCAGCTCTTTTGCAGCACCATGGACTGTAGTTTACCAGCCTCCTCTGTCCATGGGATTTCCCAGGCAAGAATACTGGAGTGGGTTGCCATTTCCTTCTCCAGGGGATCTTCCTGGCCTAGGAATCAAATCAGAGTCTCCTGCATTGCAGGTAGACTCTTTACTGAGTTACCAGGGGAGCCAGATCTTATCTATATGTAGAACCTAAACCAAACAAACTCATAGATACAGAAAACAGATTGGTAATTACCAGAGGCAGAGGGTGGGGAGTGAGCAAAATTGGTGAAGGGAGTCAAAAGGTACAGACTTCAGTTTTAAAATAAATAAGTCATGGGGATGTAATGCATAGTATAGTGACTATAGTTAATAATACTGTGTTGCATATTTGAAAGTTGCTAAGAGAATAGATCTTAAAAGTTCTCATCATAAGAAAAAGATTTTGTAACTCTATATGGTGACAAATGTTATCTACTTATTGTGGCAATCACTTCACAATATTTAAAAACACTGAATCATTATGTTATATACCTGAAACTAATATAATTTTATATGTCAATTGTATCTCAATTTAAAAAATTAGAAACAACAAAAATACATAAAAGAAACTAGTTGAGAAATCATTTACCAGCTGTATAATAGAATACATATACAACTGCAAAAAGAATGAGGGCATTCTTATGTTCTTATCTATTAGGGGAAAAAAGCATAATGCTGATCACTAGTGAATGGATAAACAGGTTGTAGTATATCCATATGATGTAATGCTTCATCAAAAAAGGGATGAACTATTGGTACACATTACAACATAGATGAATCTCAAGTATTCTGTTCTCACTGTGTAAAGAAAATGAGGGAAAGCATATATACATGTATTGTGTGTATACTCCATGTGCACAAAATGTACCCAAGAAACTTATATGGATTGTCTGTGGGGAGGGAACCTGCATAACTGGCAGACAAAATTAGGATGGAGATATTTTGCAGTGTTCTTTTTAATACTTTTTATATTTAAAATAAGAAAATATTACATACTCAAAAATGGAATAGTTGATAACTATTACTATGTCTAGATATTATATATGATTTTTCTTTTTACTTTAGTTTTTAATCAGTTTTTAAAAATCCATTTATTCAACCTATGTGCACAAACATAAAGAATATGATGCTTAATATTCTGCCATTGGCAAGAATAAACAAAACTAGCATGTTTTTGTTGACTTCTAGTTTAATTCCACACCACTGTCAGACTACCTGCTCTATATATGATTTCTCACTTTTGAAATTTGTTAAGATTTGCTTTATGGCCCATTATATGGTCAATTTTGGTAAATTGTTCATTGTACACAAAAAGAATGTGTACTTTGTCACTAGAAGTTGTGTTTTCTATGTAAGTTAATCATATCAAGTTTGTTTATCATGTTCAAATCCCATATATCCCTAATTTAAAAAAATATATCGCTTACTGAATGAGGTATGTTAAAAGTTTTTCACTATAATTGAGGATTTGATATTGTTCCTCTTCTGCAGTTCTTGCTATATACATTTTGAGCCTTTATTATTTTGTATATACATATTTAGAATTGCTATATCTTTCTGATGAATTGATACTTGATCATTTAGGAAATGTCCTCTTTGTAGTTATGTGTCTAGCCCTAAAGTTCTTTTTGTCTGGTACTATAGCGACAGCCTTGCCTGGTAGCTCAGTTGGTAAAGAATCTGCCTGCAATGCAGGAGACATTGATTCGATGCCTAGGTCGGGAAGATCCCCTGGAGAAGGAAATGGCAACCCACTCCAGTATTCTTACCTGGGAAATCCCATGGACGTCATAAAAGAGTCAGCTACAACTTAGCAATTAAACAACAATAACAGCTACTATAGTCGCACAAGCTTTTTCTTGGCTGTTTTTGCATAACTTTTTCCTACTACTTTGTAAACAGTTCATCTAAGCATTTACCCAAGAGAAATGTAAGCATATGTCCATATAAAGACTTCCACAGCTTTGTAATAGCCAAAATCTGGAAATAACTCAAATGTCCATCAATAAGTGGATAAACAAATTGTGGTATAGTTATGCAAAGGAAATATTTCTCAATAATAAAGGGGAAGAAACTATTAATACACACTATAACATTGGTGGATCTTAAAATAATTAAGCTATTCTACTTATTTCCCTAGGTCATTTTGAGGAGTGAGATCATTATACATAAAATTCTCACTATGTCATAAATCATTACAGTTTTCAGTTTCTTTCCTGGTTTTCAGAAATAAGCAAGATGAATCCTAGGTAAAATTCTAAAGTAGATGTCCCTTTTATATTGCTATACTTTGAAACTGGGTATGATGTCCTGTTCTTTTAACCTTTGACCTGCTTCGCCCATTTCTTCCATCCCCACACCCACTGTCAACCACTAATCTGTTTTGTATTATCTATGAACTTGGTTGTAATGGAGTTTTTGCTTGTTTTAGATTCTACATATAAGAGAGATCCTGTGGTATTTGTATTTCTTTCTGAGTTATTTCACCTAGCATAAGGCCTTTGAAGTCTATCCATGTTGTCACAAATGGCAAGATTTCATTCTTTTTTGTGGCTGAATAATATTCCTGTGTGTATGTGTATGTGTGTAATTTCGTTAATCATTTATCCATTGATAGAATCTTAGTTGTGTCTGTATCTTGGCTGTTGTAAATAATGCTGTGGTGAAAATGGCGTTTACTTATCCTTTGGGATTAGTTTTTCATTTTCTTTGGATGAATACCCAGAGGTGGAATTGCTGGATCATATAGCACCTCTAGTTTTAACTTTTTGAGGAAACTCCATACTGTTTTCCACAACAGCTGCATGAATTTCCCACTACCAGTGCACACAAGGGTTCCCTTTTCTCCGCATCCTCACCAATGCTTCTTATTTTTGTCTTTTTGATTATAGCCATTCTAATGGATGTGAGGTGCTGTTTCATTGTGGTTGATATGCATCCTTAACCTGATGATTAAGGATGTTGAGCACCTCTTCATGTACCTTTCTTTTTTGGAAAAACATCTATTCAGATCTTCTGCCCATTTAAAAATCAGATTATTTGTTTTTGTTGTTGTTGAGTTGTTTGAGTTATTTATATATTTTTGGATATTAACCCTTTATCATATATATTATTTGCAAATATTTTCTCCCATTTCTCCCATCAAGTTGCCTTTTCATTTTGTTAATTATTTCCTTTATTGTGCAGAAGCTTTTTGGTTTGATGTAGCTCCACTTGTTTATTTTTGCTTTTGTTGCTTTTGCACTTGGAGTCAGATTCAAAAAGCCATCACCGAGACTTATGTCTCAGAGCTTATTATGATGTTTTCTTCAGGAGCTTTATGGTTTCAGGTCCTATGTTCAAGTCTTTATTTGAGTTTAAATGTACACTCCTACTTTGGTTTTCTTTTTTTTTTCTTTCTATTTTTTAACCCAGTCTCTTGTTTCCATAGGATTACAACACTACATACATGATTTATTAAAATTCTAATATTAGTATTTTAATCATTTTGCACACAGTGTAAGAACCTTAGAACATATGAACCCCATTTTGTGTAATTGCTGTATATTTTAATTCTATGTATATTTAAAATTCCATATTATTATCATTTTGTTTTATAGTCACTATCATTCAGATTTACTCACTTATTTAGCCTTTTGATGCATTTCATTGCTTTCAGCACTTCTGTGCCTCCAGCTGGAGCCACTTTCCTTCTGTCTGAAGAACTCTCTTCACTATTTCTTTGAGTATGACTCTGTTGGTAATAAATTCTCTGTTTTTATCTAATGAAGTCTTATCCTTTATTTATGAAGGATATTTTCACTGGGTAGAAAATTCTATTTTGGTAGTTGTTTTCCTTCAACACCTTAAAGATTGGTTTTGGACTTTACTTTTTCAGTTGATAAGTCAGTTATTAGTCTTATTATTACATTTCAAAGGTAACATGTCTTTTTCCCAGATGTTTTTCAGAGTATTTGCAACTTCTCTTTGATCTTCAGCTTTTACTATGATGGTTTAATTTTCTCTGTATTGCTGTGATGGAAGTTTGTAGAGCTTTACAAATCCATGTCTTGGTTATTTTTCGCAACAATATTTCTTTAAATATTACTTCTGCTCCTGTTATGTCTTTCCTCTTTGAGAACTTAAATTTACCTGTGTTAGATCTGTTTCTTTATATCTCAGCACATTTTTCTGGGGAACACCCCCCTTTTAGCCAACAGTTACAAAAAAAAAAAACACTCAGTATTTACAGGTGTTTTTTTCAGTGACTATGCTCCCTCAGTAGTAGGTAGTGTTAATGCAGGAGAGAAACTAACTTACAAGGTGATATCTGGGGACTCTGGGAAGGGGATCCTTTGGAGAATCGCTGAGGACAGCGAGTGATCCTTCTTCTTTAGGCTTGCTGCAGGAATCCCCAAACACTACTCATCTAATAAATATTCTTCTGTATTCAGAGGAATTTTCCAAGTGAAAGGGATCTGGGATTCCCCTGTGAGGAAGAAACATAAGTTCCACAACTTGTTAATAGGGGCAGACTTCTCTTTGTAGTCCTGTTTCCACCTGTTGAATCATCTTTGCAGAAGTTGTACATTTATGGCATGTCTATGAGAAGAGAGGGAAAATATGAGAAACTCTAAAGCTTGAAATATTTATTTTAAAGCCTCAGACTGATGGACTTCTAAGGAATTCATTATTCAAAATGTACGCATTTATGTATATGCAAGGATGGAGATAGATATATACATAGATATAAATAATATATATAATATTATTAATAGATATGTAATATAGAATATATCTATATATTATATATGTTATAACATTATATATTATATACATATAAAATTTGTTACAGAAATTAATTTTGTAACCTTTCAAATTTAAAGGTATACTTCACTGAAAGTATCTGAGGATACATCTCAGAAAAAGCCTTAGATCATTTTTGTAGGGTCAGTTCCAGGAATTTCTCACTCTGTGCTAGCTTAGTGCTATCAGACTTTATCCATGCCCTGAACTATGATCCAGCTATGTGTTATTTACATCATTCAGAGCTAGTTTTTCCTATATACATACAACAAATTTTAAAAGCTTTATTATTGTTTTTGTATGACAGTGCCCTAACCTTATAATTCAGGAAGTCTGGGGAGGGACATTCTTTCACCATTTATTTGGTGTAAATCATTTCCAGTCCTGAAAAATGGCTATTCGGCAAGGTTTAATTATACTCTGTGCTTGTGACTACATCCATATATATGCCACCCACTAATGTCTCTAATTATTATTTATTACCAGCTGTGTACTTTACACTTTGTAGTTGTTGAGTGTTTTATAGTCAGTTGTTAGTTACTAAGAATAACTATGGAGATATCCCACGTCCAAGGGCAAAGGAGAAGCTCCACCAAGATGGTAGGAGGGGAAAAATAGCATTTAGAATCAAACTCTATACTCAGCAGAGATGCTTAGAGGGCTCAAACATACCTTGTGCCCACCAGGACCCAGAGACTGAGAAAGTACTGTGTTTGGGTGTCTCCTGAGGAGGTACGAGTCAGCACTGGACTGCTGTGGGGGCAGAGGCTCTGGGTGCAGTAGACCTGCAATGGCCCTCTTGGAGGAGGTCGCCATTAACCCACCATAGAGCCGCCAGAACTTACACAGGACTGGGGAAATAGACACTGCGAGGGCACAAACAGAACCCTGTGTGCACTAGACCCAGGAGAAAGAAGCGGTGACCATACAAGAGACTGACCCAGACTTCCTGTGAGTGGCCAGGAGTCTCTTGCAGAGGCATGGGTCGGCATTGGCCTGCTGCAGGGTCGGGGGCACTGAGTGAGGCAGTGCCTGCATGGGACCTTTTGAAGGAGGTCACGGTTATCTTCATCACCTCCACCAGAGTTTGGCCTCAGATCAAATAACATGGAGGGAACACAGCCCCGCCCTTCAACGGAAAATTAAATTAAAGATTTACTGAGCACAGCCCTGCCCATCAGAACAAGACCCAGTTTCATGATGGAGAGGTCTGACAGAATGTGGTCCACTGAGGAAGGGAATGGCAAACCACTTCAGTATTCTTGCCTTGAGAACCCCATGAAAAGTATGAAAAGGCAAAATGATAGGATACTGAAAGAGGAACTCCCCAGGTCGATAGGTGCCCAATATGCTGCAGGAGATCAGTGGAGAAATAACTCCAGAAATAATGAAGGGATTGAGCCAAAGCAAAACAATACCCAGTTGTGGATGTGACTGGTGATACAAGCAAGGTCCGATGCTCTAAAGAGCAATGTTGCATAGGAACCTGGAATGTCAGGTCCATGAATCAAGGCAAATTGGAAGTGGTCAAACAAGAGATGGCAAGAGTGAACGTCGACATTCTGCTGCTGCTGCTAAGTCACTTCAGTCGTGTTCAACTCTGTGCGACCCCATAGATGGCAGCCCACCAGGCTTCCCCGTCCCTGGGATTCTCCAGGCAAGAACACTGGAGTGGGTTGCCATTTCCTTCTCCAATGCATGAAAGTGAAAAGTGAAAGTGAAGTCGCTTAGTCGTGTCCGACTCTAGTGACACCATGGACTGCAGCCTACCAGGCTCCTCTGTCCATGGGATTTTCTAGGCAAAAGTACTGGAGTGGGGTGCCATTGCCTTCTCCATCGACATTCTAGGAATCAGCAAACTAAAATGGACTGGAATGGGTGAATTTAACTCAGATGACCATTATATGTACTACTGTGGGCAAGAATCCCTTGCAAGAAATGGAGTAGCCATCATGGTCAACAAAAGAATCCGAAATGCAGTACTTGGATGCAATCTCAAAAACAACAGAATGATCTCTGTTCGTTTCCAAGGCAAACCATTCAATATCACAGTAATCCAAGTCTATGCCCCAACCAGTAATGCTGAAGAAGCTGAAGTTGAACGGTTCTATGAAGACCTACAAGACCTTTTAAAACTAACACCCAAAAAAGATGTCCTTTTCATTATAGGGGACTGGAATGCAAAAGTAGGAAGTCAAGAAACACCTGGAGTAACAGGCAAATTTGGCCTTGGAATACGGAATGAAGCAGGGCAAAGGCTAACAGAGTTTTGCCAAGAGAATGCACCGGTCATAGCAAACACCCTCTTCCAACAACACAAGAGAAGACTCTATACATGGACATCACCAGATGGTCAACACTGAAATCAGATTGATTATATTCTTTGCAACCAAAGATCATTGCTGCTCTATACGGTCAGCAAAAACAAGAATGGAAGCTGACTATGGCTCAGATCATGAACTCTTTATTGTCAAATTCAGACTTAAATTGAAGAAAGTAGGGAAAACCACTAGGCCTTGATTCCTAGTGGGAATCTAAGGGACCTAAATCAAGTCCCTTATGACTATACAGTGGAAGTAACAAATAGATTCAAGAGATTAGCTCTGACAGAGTGCCTGAAGAACTATGGACAGAAGATCATGACATTACAGAAGGCAGGGATCAATACCATCCCCAAGAAAAAGAAATGCAAAAAGGCAAAATGGTTGTCTGAGGAGGCCTTAACAAACAGCTATGAAAAGAAGAGAAGCTAAAGGCAAAGGAGAAAAGGAAAGATAATTCCATATGAATGCAGAGTTCCAAAGACTAGCAAGGAGAGAGAAGAAAGCCTTCCTCAGTGATCAATGCAAAGAAATAGAGGAAAACAATAGAATGGGAAAGACTAGAGATCTCTTCAAGAAAATCAGAGATACCAAAGGAACATTTCATGCAAAGATGGGCTCGATAAAGGACAGAAATGGTATGGACCTAACAGAAGCAGAAGATATTAAGAAGACATGGCAAGAATACACAGAAGAATTGTACAAAAAAGATCTTCACAACCGAGATAATCACGATGGTGTGATCACTGACCTAGAACCAGACATCCTAGAATGTGAAATCAAGTGGGCCTTAGAAAGCATCACTATGAACAAAGCTAGTGGAGGTGATGGAATTCCAGTTGACCTACTTCAAATCCTGAAAGATGATGCTGTGAAAGTGCTGCACTCCATATGCCAGCAAATTTGGAAAACTCAGCAGTGGCTACAGGACTGGAAAAGGTCAGTTTTCATTCCAATCCCAAAGAAAGGCAATGCCAAAGAATGCTCAAACTACCGCACAATTGCACTCATCTCACACGCTAGTAAAGTAATGCTCAAAATTCTCCAAGACAGGCTTCAGCAACACGTGAACCGTGAACTTCCAGATGTTCAAGCTGGATTTAGAAAAGGCAGAGGAACCAGAGATCAAGTTCCGAACATCTGCTGGATCATTGAAAAAGCAAGAGAGTTCCAGAAAAACATCTATTTCTGCTTTATTGACTATGCCAAAGCCTTTGTGGATCATAATAAACTGTGGAAAATTCTGAAAGAGATGGGAATACCAGACTATCTGTTCTGCTTCCTGAGGAATCTGTATGCAGGTCAGGAAGCAACAGTTAGAACTGGATATGGAACAACAGACTGGTTCCACATAGGGAAAGTAATATGTCAAGGCTGTATATTGTCACCCTACTTATTTAACTTATATGCAGGGTACATCATGCGAAATGCTGGACTGAATGAAGCACAAGCTGGAATCAAGACTGCCAGGAGAAATATCAATAACCTCAGATATGCAGATGATACCACCCTTATGGCAGAAAGTGAAGAACTGAAGAGCCTCGTGATGAAAGTTAAAGAGGAGGGTGAAAAAGTTAGCTTAAAGCTCAACGTTCAGAAAACTAAGCATGGCGTCTGGTCCCATCACTTCATAGCAAAATGATGGGGAAACAGTGACAGACTTTATCTTTTTGGGACTCCAAAATCACTGCAGATGGTGACTGCAGCCATGAAATTAAAAGACTCTTGCTCCTTGGAAGAAAAGTTATGACCAACCTAGACAGCATATTAAAAAGCAGAGACATTACTTTGACAAGAAAGGGCCATCTAGTCAAAGCTGTTGTTTTTCCAGTAGTCACGCATAGATGTGAGAGTTGGACTATAAAGAAAGCTGAGACTGCAGAAGTGATGCTTTTGAACTGTGGTGTTGGATAAGACTCTTCAGAGTCCTTTGGACAGAAGAGATCCAACCAGTCCATCCTAAGGGAAATCAGTCTTGAATATTCATTGGAAGGACTGATTCTGAGGCTGAAACTCAATACTTAGGCCACCTGATGTGAAGAACTGACTCACTGGAAAAGACCCTGATGCTGGGAAAGATTGAAGGCGGGAGGAAAAGGGGACAACAGAGGATGAGATGGTTGGATGGCATCACCGACTCAATGGACATGAGTTTGAGTAAACTCCGGGAGTTGGTGATGAACGGGGAGGCCTGGCGTGCTGCGGTCCATGGGGTCCCAAAGAGTTGGACAAGACTGAGTGACTGAACTGAACTGAGCTGAACTGAAGAGTAAACTCTTCAGTTTATATGTAAACTCGGAGTAAATTATATGTTTGCTTTTCTTTATCCCAGTCCTTTCACTGTTGTTTAAAACATGTCAGATTCAGGAAAATCCTAAACCTCTTTAAATAGTTATAGACGAGGTTGTTTTTTCTTTTTTTCATCACTTAATAAAAATCCTTCCAACCTTTTTGGCTGCTGGCCATACAGGGATAGAGTGAAAGAATTTTCCTTTTGGTATGAAAGCCAGAGAGAAGCCTTCTGGAGCTGTTCAGTTTCCTAGCGCAGCTGCTGATGTAGATGACAGTGCTCATTGTTCCGCTTGGAAAGTCTTAGGCATCTTTGCCAGTTAGAGCTGGAAAGGTGCCCAGGAGATCATATAGCCCAGCCCCTTCATTTTCCAAGTAATGAAACGAAGACCCAGCTTGGTTAACTGATGTACTTGAATACAGAACAGCTGGCAAATGGCAAAGCTCAGGACCAAGTCACTGAGTTCAGACTCTCTTTCTTTGCTCTTCTAGCTATGCCTCTTGTTAAGAAAAACAGGGTAACCCAATGGTTAAAATACCTGAAGTAGGAGTATAGAAACCTAATGTCATGAAATGTTAAAAAATGTTAAAAATGCTTGAAATGCATTGTTTTTTTCCCCCATCAGTCCTGTTCCTACTGACTTCTTTTTTTTCTTCAAAATATGGTCCCAAAGTTTCCTTTTCCTGGAACAGGAAGCATTCCTAAGTATTCCAAGGCTGAATTATTAACTCTCCTCTTTGCTCACAAAGCACTGTGCACATTCCTGCACAATATGCTTATCATATTGTATCCAGGAGCAGCAAGGGTATCTTCTTGGACTTCACTCCCTAGCACTTGACAGAGAGTCTGGCACTATGTATGCCCTCAGTGTTTTATGAATTAATGAATCAACCAACCACTCTCTCATAGGCTTGCACAGCAGTGAATCTTAGGCTTTCTGGGACATAAAAATCACCTGAAGTTCCTGATTAAAAATTTATTTTTCCAGGCCACACCAGGAGACATGCTGATTCAAGACTGGGGTGGGGGTCTAAGAATCTGCGTTTTTATTAAGCAGCTGATGATTTGGTGCAAATGGTCCATGCTGTGAACTGTGCTTAGTTGCTCAGTCGTGTCCAACTCTCTGCTAACACGTGGACTGTGGCCAGCCAGGCTCTTCTGTTCACGGGGATTCTCGAGGCAAGAATACTGGAGTGGGGTTGCCAGGCCCTCCTCCAGGGGATCTTCCCAATCCAGGGTTCGAACCATGTAGGTCACATTTAACAAGCTCTGCTCAATCATTAATTCAGCTCATACTCAGTCCCAACTGTATATAACACAACAATGTGTCAATCTGAATAAAAACATGCAGCTTTGCTACCCACTTGATTTACCATTCTGACCCAAGAGCAGGATGATTGATATGTGTGAACATAAAGAAGATAATATTTATAAAGCAGTTCAAGTTATTAGAAGAAAGGTATCTTAGCTCATCAAGGAAATATGATATAAATCTAGCATCCTAAAAATTATCTTAGATGTATTGAATTTGATCTGAGTCTCAAATGCAGAGGAAATAAAACCCCCACATAATACATGGATGGACACCATACCTGTATGAGCTCTTTCCTTGGTTGGGTTCTCTTATTTTTTGTTCCATATTAGTAAACGGAATAGCTAATGTTTACATAACTTTTAAAAAAAACCCAGTAGTACATCTAAGCCTGCATGACACTTTATATGTATATTCTCTCTTTTCTAAATGATGACCTTAAGCAACTTTATAGGAGAAAAAGCTGAATTGGGGTAGTTATTAAACTCCTTTTATATAACTACCAAAAAGATTTCTGAACATTCTGGGGTATTTATTTATACACATGTTGTTGAATATTTGTATTCAGTTCCTCATGTTACTTTTTACTTGTAACTTATTTCTTTATGCACATTTCTATACAAATATTTAAATGGTCAAATAACATTACTTGTATTTTATCCTGTTATGTAGTCAGTGTTCACCGTAATGTTCTCCACAATGTTGGTTATTTTCAATTATTTGCTATCATATACAGAGTTCTTATGCTCATTTTTGTTCAAATTGTATTTTTGTATGAATTCCAGGGAGTCTGTTCCCCAGGTGAGATTGGTTAGGTGAAAGAGGAACAAGTTTTGGAGCTCTTGTCACCTGTTACAGTATTATCTTCCAGAGACCCTGAACCAATATAGAACCCACAGGGGTTTTCCCAAAGCTGGGCCAACATATTATTATCCCAGCTTATTTTTGCTAGTTTAAATGTGCATAGGGCCTCTCCAGAACTATTTTATTTGGAAATTCTGTAAGTGAACACGAAGCAGTTCCTTTCTGTGTGGGAAAGTTCACTGTTATAATTTTCAGGACAAACAGTTCATCTCCTTATTTGACAGTTTTGAAGGGACAGGTTTAATTGCCTTTTGTAGAGACAGGAAATAGGATTGGGGCAGGCTTGATGTGTCGGGGAACAAGATCAGTTGCATAGCTCTGAAGTGGAGGATTGCAGCAGGAACACCAGCTGTTTATGTCGGGTTGGGGAGCAAGCACATTGTGATGGCATGATGAAAAAATTATTGGGCCTTTGGACAACCAGTTTTCCTTCAAAATGAAAGCAAGAACCCATCCCTCCCACCATTGTGTAATTCTCTCACGATGCCACTTTCTTTCATGAAGGTTTTCAGATATTCAGGTGGACATCTCTGGTCTATGACAGGAAGGACTTTAGAATGGCCAGAAAACTAAAACTCATTATTTGAGAAGCCTCGTCCTCTAAATCCCTCCTCCCTCTTCTGTTCTCCATGTAACGCTGTGAACCTCTCTGGGTGACCCTCAAGGTAGAGAAACTGTTCATCTTTAACGTAGATGTTTTATCAATGGTGCTGTATAGAAGGAGAAGTTTTGAAACTACCGTAAAAATAAGACCAATAAGTGGAAGCAGGAGGCTTAAGTCCAAACCCTGACTCCAGGGAACTCCTGACTCCAAGGAACATTAATTGACAGGAGCTCATCAAACGCCTCCATACCTACACTGAAACCAAGCACCACACAAGGGCCAACAAGTTCCAGGGCAAGACATACCAAGCAAATTCTCCAGCAACAAAGGAACACAGCCCTGAGCTCCAAGATACAGGCTGCCCAAAGTCATCCCAAAGCCATAGACATCTCATAACTCATTACTGGATACTTCATTGCACTCCAGAGAGAAGAAATCCAGCTCCACCCAGCAGAACACCGACACAAGCTTCCCTAACCAGGAAACCTTGACAAACCACCTGTACAAACCCACACACAGCGAGGAAACGCCACAATAAAGCGAACTCCACAAACTGCCAGAATACAGAAAGGACACCCCAAAATCAGCAATTTAAACAAGATGAAGAGACAGAGGAATACCCAGCAGATAAAGGAACAGGATAAATGCCCACCAAACCAAACAAAAGAGGAAGAGATAGGGAATCTACCTGATAAAGAATTCTGAATAATGATAGTGAAATTGATCCAAAATCTTGAAATCAAAATGGAATCACAGATAAATAGCCTGGAGACAAGGATTGAGAAGATGCAAGCAAGGTTTAACAAGGACCTAGAAGAAATAAAAAAGAGTCAAAATATAATGAATAATGCAATAAACGAAATTAAAAACACTCTGGAGGCAACAAATAGTAGAATAACAGAGGCAGAAGATAGGATTAGCGAATTAGAAGATAGAATGGTAGAAATAAATGAATCAGAGAGGATAAAAGAAAAACGAATTAAAAGAAATGAGGACAATCTCAGAGACCTCCAGGACAATATTAAACGCTGCAACATTCGAATCATAGGGGTCCCAGAAGAAGAAGACAAAAAGAAAGACCATGAGAAAATACTTGAGGAGATAATAGTTGAAAACTTCCCTAAAATGGGGAAGGAAATAATCACCCAAGTCCAAGAAACCCAGAGAGTCCCAAACAGGATAAACCCAAGGCGAAACACCCCAAGACACATAGTAATCAAATTAACAAAGATCAAACACAAAGAACAAATATTAAAAGCAGCAAGGGAAAAACAGCAAATAACACACAAGGGAATTCCCATAAGGATAACAGCTGATCTTTCAATAGAAACTCTTCAAGCCAGGAGGGAATGGCAAGACATACTTAAAATGATGAAAGAAAATAACCTACAACCCAGATTATTGTACCCAGCAAGGATCTCATTCAAATATGAAGGAGAAATCAAAAGCTTTTCAGACAAGCAAAAGCTGAGAGAATTCTGCACCACCAAACCAGCTCTCCAACAAATACTAAAGGATATTCTCTAGACAGGAAACACAAAATCGGTGTATAAATTCGAACCCAAAACAATAAAGTAAATGGCAATGGGATCATACTTATCAGTAATTACCTTAAACGTAAATGGGTTGAATGTCCCAACCAAAAGACAAAGACTGGCTGAATGGATACAAAAACAAGACCCCTACATATGTTGTCTACAAGAGACCCACCTCAAAACAGGGGACACATACAGACTGAAAGTGAAGGGCTGGAAAAAGATTTTCCATGCAAATAGGGACCAAAAGAAAGCAGGAGTAGCAATACTCATATCAGATAAAATAGACTTTAAAACAAAGGCTGTGAAAAGAGACAAAGACGGTCACTACATAATGATCAAAGGATCAATCCAAGAAGAAGATATAACAATTATAAATATATATGCACCCAACATGGGAGCACCACAATATGTAAGACAAATGCTAACAAGTATGAAAGGAGAAATTAACAATAACACAATAATAGTGGGAGACTTTAATACCCCACTCACACCTATGGATAGATCAACTAAACAGAAAATTAACAAGGAAACACAAACTTTAAACGATACAATAGACCAGTTAGACCTAATTGATATCTATAGGACATTTCATCCCAAAACAATGAATTTCACCTTCTTCTCAAGCGCACATGGAACCTTCTCCAGGATAGATCACATCCTGGGCCATAAATCTAGCCTTGGTAAATTCAAAAAAAATAGAGAAGCCTCGTAGGGGAGGACCTGGAAGCAGAAGTCACAGGGTCAGTTTGTCAGTCTTACGTGTGAAAAGTCCGCTCAGTCACAGAAAAGGACCTTTGCTTAGTTCTCTCCACCCTTTGTGACTATGGCCACCTTCTGAAATAAGCAAATAAGTGATTGCTCTACTGGTTTGGGTCCCTGTGCGGAAAAACAAGATGCAGTGTTGTTTACGAAAGATGGGCCTTTTGTTTGGGGTAGTAGTCTAGCCTCTTGATTTTTTTAGAAATTGGTGACTGTTGAATTTGCAATGAAAATCAGCCTGTTGAGCACTGTAGATCAAAATCTGAAAGTTTTCCTCCATTCTTGGTTATCATGCTAAATCCTTGGCTTCACTCTTGTCTCTGTAGAACACTCACACTCTCTCTGTCTCTCACACACACACACATACACTTGTATTTATTATCCCTCATCTTTATTTAGAAATGATTCAGATGCCACACAATTCACATATTTAACATGTATGAGTCACTTGTCTTCAGTATATTCACAGAGTTGAGCATCCGTCACCACAATTAATTTTAGAACATTTTCATCACCCCTAAAAGAAACCCCGTTCCCAATAGCAGTCATTCCCCATTTGTCTTCAATCCTCCCAGCCCTAGGCACTCATCTACTTTCTGTCTCTATAGATTTGCTTATTCTGGACATTTCATATAAGAAGTTATACTATATGTGGTCTTGTGGTTTAGCTTCTTTGACTGAATGTAATGTTTTCAAGGTTCATCCATATTGTGGTATATATCAGTACTTTTTTTGTTGCTAATAATATTGCATGTATGATATACCACATTTTGTCTTTCCATTCATCATTCAGGATTCTGAGAAGGAGAGAGAATTGTCTTGTATTGGGTTACATGTCCATCCCTTTGATTTGTAGTTGTACCTCTACAACTGAGGGTGTCAACCCTGAAAGGAAATTGAGGCACTCTTGGGTTGGGAAAATGGATGCCACAGGTGGGATCAGGACAAGTTTCCTGCCTCTCTAGATGCACCACATTGCTGAGATTAGGACCTAAGCAGATCATGTCAGAAACCTCATCATGGAGAAAAATTAATAATTATGTCCTAGCATACTTTATAATGGAGAAAATACAATAAGGTTTTTTATAATATTTAAATATTTTAAGTTATAATTTTTAAAGTATATATATATCTCTATGTTGGATGTACAGCATATTTCAAATATAGGGTTTCATTTGGTCCTCAATAATGTTAGTTTCTAGTTTTTTTCTGTAGTGCCCCCATTGTGGTTTAAATACACTTTTATGAACTTAGAATCCAGCCACCAAAGGCTGACAATGAGAAAATGTGTTCCAAGTTACAAATGACTAATGAATGAACTCTTTGGCTTTTTCCACACAAAAGTCAAGTTGCTCAGAACTTCCCCAGTGATAAAGAATCTGCCTTGCAATGAAGGGAACACAGGTTTGATCTCTGATCCACGAACTAAGATCCCAAAATGCCCAGGGGGGCAACTAAGCTGCAAAGAGAAATACCACATACACAACGAAGATGCCTCATGCTGCAACCAAGACCTGACACAGATGAATACATATTCTTAAAAAGAAGAAAATAATTTATTTAATCTGATAATAATAATAATAAAAGAAAGCCAACCTGCTCATTGTCCGGGATATTGTTGGTCAGCGCCACACGCCAGCAGGTGTGGATGGTGGAGCAGGACTCTCCTGTGCTCCTTCTGGCTGCAGGGATGTTGTCTGAGGGCTCAGCAGGGTCACTTCCACTGACTTGAAGGATCACTCACTTGGAGCAGTTTGGAACAAATACAGCCCTTTCAATTCCAGGTAGCACCTAAGGTGCCTGTTGGGAGGTAGAGGTGTCCATAGAGCAGTTCTCTGGCATTTTCCGTGATAGCAAGCAGCGACAGGAAGTGCTCCACCGCTGAAAGGAGAATGACTGGTTCAAAATGGCGACTCTGGGCTTAAAGGACTGTCGTCAGAGGCCAGATGTCCTCGCACGGAGACTGTGCCTCTGAATGGGCTGCGAAGAAGGAGCCAAGTGCCCTGGGTCTTTTGTTTGGGCTCCAAACTTTTTTTCCTCCTTGTGGTGTCATCCTTCAGTGCGTGCCTGCATGTTGAGTCACTTCAGCCGTGTCCCACTCTTGGCGACTCTTTGGGCTGTAGCCCGCCAGGCTCCTCTGTCCATGGGGTTCTCCAGGCAAGAATACTGGAGTGGGTTGCCATGTCCTCCTCCAGGGGATCTTCCCGACCCAGGGATCCAACCGGGGTCTCTTACATCTCCCACATTGGCAGGCGGGTTCTGTACCACTAGCACACCTGAGAAGCCATCATCCTTCCAGGATTGGGCAAGTGCCCTGTCTGCAGGCCTCCTGGCTTCTGTGAACTTCTCAAGGGAGTATATGATCACCCTAAAGCTCTAGTGTCCACCCAGAGGCCACTGAGGATATTTTAGTAAGTTCTGCCAGTCACCCAGCTAAGGAATCAGTCTTCTAACGTGATATCAGAGATTGTATCTATAATTGCAGTGATGCTTTAAAATAACCACTTCATTTAGATTTTTCTGTTTTAACCCAAGGTATTCTTCTGCGGAAATAAGGAAACAGTTTACCCTCCCACCAAACCTTGGCCAGTACCATCGACAAAGCATAAGTACCTCTGGCTTCCCCTCTCTTCAACTAGTAAGTATGAGTTACAGGTTTGCTTAGAGACTGATCAAGGGCAGAAGTGCCCAGCTTATGCTTATGCTCCCTAAGTCTTCTAAGATTTTCCCACCTCTGCCTTACATCACCAACCACCAGTTCCTAGCCCTGAGTCTACTTTTTGACATCAGTTTCCCTCTCTCCCTTGGTCTGCGTGCATGCCAGTCATTTCAGTCATGTCTGACTCTTTGTGACTCTGTGGACTGTAACCTGCCAGGCTCCTCTGTCAATGGGATTCTCCAGGCAAGCATACAGGAGTGGGTCACCATGCCCTCTGCTAAGGGATCTTCCCAACCCAGGGATCCAACTTGAGCCTCCTGTGGCTCCTGCATTGCAGGTGGGTTCTTTACTGCTGAACCACAGGGAAGCCCCTCCTTCTATCAACTAGGGCTTAAAGTGCAAAGCAAACCTAGTTCTGTAGTTTCTGGTCTCAGTGGACTTCCCAGGCTACTTGGTTTCACCCAAATTATGATTCACATTTTGGGGAAAGGAAGGATTAGCCTGGAAACTTAATCACCATTTGTAACATGCTTTCATTGCGGGAACAAAAATTATTCCACAATCTGAAAAGTCAAGTTATGAACCTTAAGCTTTTAAAGTAATTTTTTGGAATAATTTCATTGTAATTTACTTACAATAAATTCACTCATTTGAAGGTGTACAGTTTGAGGAATTTGGCCAGTTTATAGTTAATTTGTATAGTCAAGATATAGAATGTTTTACCCTAAATAACCCTGCTGTGCCCCTTTCTGTGGGTCTTCCCTCGCAATCCCCAGCCAGCAGCACTGGGCAATCACCAATCCACTTATGTCATCATGATTTTGCTTTCTCTGGAATTTTGTATCATTGCAATCAGACAGTATGGACCTTAATTTTTAGAACACTCCCCCCCCTTTTAAGTTGAAGATTGCCCACGTTTTTATACTAACACCAGTTGTTGAGTGTGTGTATATATGTTATATTATTTGAGGAGTAAATGCCAGACGTGACCAGTGGGTTGAATCTAACTTAAATGAGTTGGTTGGTAAAACCAGAAGTGAGCATTCACTTCCTTTGTGAGAGAGCTGCAGCCTCCACTGTACTCACTTCCTCACACACAGCAGGGCCCCACTTTCTGGATTGTTCTAGTGGTTATCTTGAGGAGGTTAGGTTATTTTTTCTTTCTCACTTATTACTTCAAAACCACTTCTGCTCTTAGAAATTTGGTAACCTGCCGCTCAGTTTCCTGTAGCCACCATTTTGTCTCCTGTGGCAATTTCCACGCCGTGTAACTGTGTATCTTTCAAAGGTATGTTTGCTGGAGGGATTTGTGATTCTTTCAGTAGGATAATTTGTGGGTTATGTCACTGATGAAATAGTAGTACTAAAAAATGTACAGCACCTTTTACTGCAAAAGATAATTTGCAATGACAGTGCTTTAAAAAAAACCTATTTATGACTTCGGTAGCATGTTCAACTGCCCTTTTTAGTTGTACTTTTTCTGTTTCAAAGTCACAGATTATAATAAAAGCATATCAAGTGCATAACATCCATGATGTATTAGATACACTTTAAGATAAATTTGGTATGCTTTTTGGTTTCATTGGTGCTGATATATATTTCATTTAAACAAATTTTTTTTTAATTTCTGACCTAAATTGTCTTATAGAATATACAAATGCAGTTAAAAAGTGACTGGATACAGTTTTAAATCTTAAACAAGGTGGGGGATGTGGGGTTTGGTTCTTTGCTTCTCTGTAAATTTAGATTACAGCTTTCTGCAGTAGCTGCCTTGAGAAATAGTGTGGATCTCACTATTAAGAGGCTTTAAGGAAGTTTAGCTCACAGACGTTAACCCCTTAGCTACACACCACCTGCAGCCTGAAATTTCTTCGGGAGAAATTTTTTTTTTTTTTTTTTAAATTTTTTTAAAGTCACAAACTTTAAAAAGTTGTTTCCTATTTGCAGGCGTTCTTTTGGTAGTTATGCCTCCTGATCACTAGGTTTTGACAAACGTGAATTTGGATGAATTATTTCATTAGCTAGGTGATAGAATTAACATGTGGCTTAACTACTCATTTTCTAATAGAAGATCTCAGAGAAATAGCAAAAATGTTTAACTATACATGAGTCATGTATAATTTCTACCTGGTTCTATTTGCAAGTGAATAGCCTTTAAAACGTGTTTTTCCTGCTTAATTCCATTTTAGTCTTCTGAATATTTTCCCCCAGGTCTCTACTTCAGCTTTAGCACAGTGTGCAGACCCTGTTTCTTCTGGTTAACTGCGTGATGAGCAGATGGTAGGAGAGGGCCAAAATCTGCCTGTGATTAATCTTTTGTTTTTTAAATGCATGGCCTACTCAGAAAAATCCGATCACCCTAATGTTTACCTGCTGGTCCTGTTGTAATATCAGAATGAAGTGGCTGTTCTTTCCCTTGAGTCATCTTTCTGAATGAAGGTTCCTCCAGCAAAAATCACCCACTTACATGATAATTGCCCTTTTCCTTAAGAAATTATTTCCATTTCATAGAAAGATAATGAGACATTTCAGGGAGATTTATTTCTGGAAAGGCAGAGGAATAGTTTATCACCTAAAGATTCTCAACCTGAAGCAGCTCTTCTTAAATGAGAAGCCATAGACTGTTCATTGTAAGATTTTAGATGATTGAAAAATTTGACTAAATGCATTTTGACTTTTATTTCCCTTACCTTTGTTTATGGAACCACCATTTCAACAACCCCACATGCTGATATAAATAATTATTTAATTTTTAAGAGTATTGAATTGGCACCAAGTTATTTATTATATTTTTAAAATTTAATGTTTATTTTATAGTGGAGTAGAGTTGATTTACAATGCTGTGCTAGTTTCAAGTGTACAACAAAGTGATTCCATTATACATGTATCCATTCTTTTTCAGATTCTTTCCCCATATAGGCTATTATAGAGTATTTAGTAGAGTTCCCGGTATACAGTAGGTCCTTGCTGACTTTCTGTTTTATATATAGTAGTGTGTATTACTATATATACACATGTTAATCCTAAACTCCTAATTTATCTCTCCTCCACCCCCTTGCCCCTTTAGTAACCCTAAGTTTGTTTTCGAAGTCTGTGAGTCTGTGTCTGCTTTGTAAATAAGTTCATTTCTATCATTTTTTTAAGATTCCATATATAAGTGATATCATATGTTTGTCTTTGCCTGACTTACTTCATTTGGTATGATCATCTCTAGATCCATCCATGTTGCTTCAAGTGGCATTATTTCATTTCTTTATGGCTAAGCAATATTCCATTATGTGTATGTACCACATTTTTATCCCTTCCTCTGTTGATGGACATTTAGGTTGCTTCCATGTCTTGGTTACTGTAAACGTGCTGCAGTGAACATTGGAGTGCCTGTATCTTTTTGAAGGATGGTTTCCCCAGATACATGCCCAGGAATGGGTTTGTTGAATCATATGATAGTTTTTTTTTTTTTTTTTTCTTAAGGAACCTCCATACTGTTCTCCATAGTGGTTGTACAAATTTACATTCCTACCAACAGTGTAGGAAGGTTCTCTTTTCTCTGCACCTTCTCCAGCCATTTACTGTTTGTACGTTTTTTGATAATGGCCATTCTGACCTGTGTGAGGTGATAGCTCATTTTGGTTTTGATTGCATTTCTCTAATAATTAGTGATGTTGCATAGCTTTTTATGTGCTTTTTAGAAATTGATGTTATCTAAAACCCAATCGATTATAAGCTTCTTGTTGTTTTGCAAGAGGCAGGAACTTGCAGTCAGGTGGATCCGGGGTGGAGTATAACTATCACTTACTTAGGGGGCAAGTTACTTAACCTTGACTAGGGCTTCAGTTTCTTCACTTGCACTATGGGCATAGTAATGCTACCCCTATTAGTGTTAATACATAAGGATGAAATAGATTCTGTGTAAATAGAGTCTAATGCTGCTGTCTATGTATTTGGCACTGTGGAGACACTGTGGGAGATTTCCAGAAGATGAATAGGAGATGCTTTTGCCTTCTAAGGACCTTATGATATATTTGGAAGGGCAGATAAAATAGAGAATCCAAACTGGCTTTGAGTATGGTAGGTATTCTGAGGAGAGAAAGATCTAAGATAAAAAAAATAAGAAGTAAAGGCTTGAAGGGGGAGGCTGAGAAGATTTAGAGGCAGGTTCTCAACCCTGGCTCTAATTAGAATCACCTGAGACCTTTAGAAACACACCTGTGTCCTCTCATAGAACAATTACAGCAGAATCCCAAATATCAGTATTTTAAAGTTCCCTGGGACTTTTACATGTGGTCCAGATTGAGGATCATTTAAAGAACCTATATACATAGCAGTAGTCCAGATGTTGATAGGAGGAGGAACATAAGAAAGGCAGAGTTCCTTTTGTTGTCCTGGCTGCTCTGCATTTCAGAAAGTAAGTGAAGGCTACTTGCTAATCCTGTAGATATATTTTTATATGCCTATAGTGGATTCTGTCATAAATCTGATAAATCAAATGAGAGGAAGGATGTGTTTGATTTTGTGGGTATTTGTGTGTGTGTGTGTTTGTGTGTGTGTGTGGTTATTGGGTTTTTGTTTTTTTAACTCTAATTGTAAATGTTAGCTGTGATGATTGTGTATACATACATTTTCAAAGTATATAAAACATATAAAAATTTTGCATTTTTTAATATGAAGAGGATCTACCATTTAGATTTGGTTTTATAGACAAAATGCAATGATGCAGACTGACCCTGGGTCTTTTGTGACACTCTTAATAGTCCTGTGCCATGGGCATGTAAATAGGTTGCATACCCCCTGATGCCAATCACCTATAAAAGCAAAAAACTATATATTAGTGTCTTCATTAAGAAAAATCTGTAAAATATTAAAACCATTTTTTCTGATTATTCAAAGTAGGTCATCTTTGCCCTAACTTAGAAAGAATTTGAGACACTATGTGCATGGTTAAGAACTTAACCTACATTTTTATAGAGGGAAAATCTTATTTTTAAAAATGAGAATAGAAAAATTGTGAAGTAAAATGGAATGAATCAGCTGGGCCAGAACAGTTCTTGCTAAAGAGAAGGATGTAGAAAGCCACATCCTGGATATAAACGAAAACACCATGGTTACACGACGTGCTTGTATATAACAGTTATGAAGGAAAAAAAGGAGGTCTCATACTTACAAAGCACTCATTTTTGTTACATGTTTAAGTTTCTATGTAATCAAGCAACCTTTTTGTTCTATTACCAAGGATGATCTAAATGATGGGTCACCTGATGAACATGGTGATCTTCTTTTATTTTCCCTTTGTTTTTCATCTTTCTAGAAGTTGGGCTGTCCTTAGGTTTCAGTGATTTAACTGGAGGGGACATGATGGAAAATGAAGATGTCATTATAATTTTCATGCACATTCACAATGGAAGGTCAAATGAATGCCACCCTGCATGCAGAGCATGAGTTTCATTACTGTCATTGTAAAGCACAGGAATCAAACCAGTCTTGGTAAGATTAGATTGATGTCCATTGTGGCATGTCAGTATCTTCTGTGCAGTGGCATCAGGGGAAGATTGCCACTGATGGAAGCAGAGAAGTGTTCCTTAATCTAAGCCATGAAGTGCTTTGAGATATTGAAGCCGGAGAACTTTACTGCCTTATGCTCTGTTTACTTCAGGATAGTAGAAGAGCCAAGAGGATTGCTTTAGGTATTCATTCATTCAAGAAATATATATTAGGTCTCACTCTGTGCCAGGAATTGCTCTAGGAGCTGGGGTTACAATAGTGAATGTAACAAAGCGTCTGTCTTCATGAGCTTGCATTCTAGAATGATAGACATAGACAAATAAGTGAATGTAGACTATATCGAGGGATAGTAAGTCTTAAAGAATGAAACATGGATAGGGAATAGAGAGTGACACAGAAGAGGGGACTATTTTGGATTGAGTGGTCTGCGAGGGCCTGCAGGTCTAGAAAGGAGACACTTGGGAAGAATTATGAATGAACTTGACAAGTATTTGAAGGAAGAGTATTCGATTTAGAAGAAACAGCACATTCAGAGTCCCAAAGCAAGAGCACGTGGCATGCTGCAGGAAGAGTCAGGATGCAGACAATGGGCTGAGCAGAGTGGGCAGTAGGAGATGAGGTGGTAGAAGAATCAAGGCTGAGTCATAGGCCTCTAGAAGAATTTTGGCCCTTACTTGGATTGAAATGGGAATTTATTGTTGGAAGTGCTGGCTTAGCACAATTTGCATTTTTATTATAAAGATTGCTTATAAGGTTCTTTTTTATAAAGATCATTCTTGCTGCTTTGTGGAGATAGATTCCACATAGGTGGGGAGGGCAGTTAGGAAATTGACACAATAACTCAGGAAAATGATGGCAGGGCTTTGGAAATGGGCAGTGGCCGTGGAAAAGGTGAGAAGCGGTTGGATCCTAGATAGATTTCAAAAGTAAAGTGGATGGGATTTTCTGATAGATAATATGTACGATGTGAGAGAGAGAGAAATCGACATTGACCCAAAAGATTTTCCCCTGTACAGCTTGTGGAATGGAATTGCCACTTGCTGAGATGCAGAGACTTGAAAGATATAAGCAGAGCAGATCAGCAGGAAAATTAAGTAATTTTGAATTTGTTATGTTTGAGAGGCCCTGTTAGATTACCAGAGAGTGATGTTGAGGTATACTTGGAAAAATCAACCTGAATGTCAGGACAAAGATTGAGGCTACAGATATATACCTATAAAAAGAAAAAAAAAAGGTATTTAAAGTCATGGACATAGATGAGATCATATGGGAGTAAATTCAGACTGGGGAGAGAAGCTCTTTTAGGACGTAACCTGAGGGCACTGCAAAGCGGAAGGCGAACCTAGAAAAAGTGGTGTCCCAGAGTTGGAGTGACCAAGTGTCTGCTCCAGTTTGCTGGGCTGAGGGGTTTCCTTTCAGAACTTGGGATACACTAGGGCAGTTTGTCCCTCTCCAGGTGAAGAAAGTGCTTCAAGAAGGAGAGAGTGATTAACTGTCCAGTGCTGTAGATAAACCAGGAATGAGCAACAGCCATTGAATTTGGTAACGTGAAGGTCTTGGGTGACATTGACCAAGACTTGTCTCTCATGAACAGCCAAGTCAGTGTGAGGACCACTCAATGGCACCCCACTCCAGTATTCCTGCCTGGAAAATCCCATGGACAGAGGAGCCTGGTAGGCTGCAGTCCATGGGGTCGCTGAGGGTCGGACACGACTGAGAGACTTCACTTTCACTTTTCACTTGCATGCATCGGAGGAGGAAATGGCAACCCACTCCAGTGTTCTTGCCTGGAGAATCCCAGGGACGGGGCAGCCTGCTGGGCTGCCGTCTATGGGGTTGCGCAGAGTAGGACACGACTGAAGCGACTTAGCAGCAGCAGCACCATAGGGATAAACATGCCCGATGGTACAAGGACAAGGCACCTAGAAGCATCATGCCTCCTCCCCTACCCCCAGCCAACGGGCATGGAGCTTCCTTCATGCTGTAACAAAGTACCCGGTTCCTTGTGGTACTTTCTGGGTGGTGCAGTGGTAAAGAATCTGCCTGCCAGTGCAGCAGATGCAAGAGACACCAGTTCAAAACCTGGGTTGGGAAGATCCCTTGGAGGAGAAATTGGCAAACAGTTTCAATATTCTTGCCTGGGAGATCCCATGGACAGAGGAGCCTGGTGGGCTGCAGTCTGTGGGGTGGAAAGAGTTGGATATGGCTGAGTACACACACATACATCCTTATGATTACCTGTGTGACTTGGGCCAAGTCATTTAACCTCTCTGTTTTTCAATATCCTTATTTGTGAGATAATGTCCAGATTTGTCATTTTAATCTTCTATCAGTGTGTTGATTGCTGTGCTAGGGCTACATAGATTAATTTTCAACAGACATGGTTCTGGTGCTGTAGAAATTTTCAGTTTCAAGTTGAATCGTACCCCGTGTCAGGAGAACTAGCCATTGATGTACATTAAAGGACAAAGAAAAATTCAGACCCTCTTCATTTAAAAAATGAATATTTGTGAATAATTTAAGCCTTTAAAGTATTTATACTATTTTTGTGTATTTCTAGTCTTCTGTTGATCAGACCTCTGAGGAAAAAAAGAATAGCTAGAAAGAAAGACTGCACAAATCGTCACTAGAGGAATGTTGAAAATTGACTGAGGGCATTGACTGTGTCTCCTTGGCCTACTGCTGGACTGCTTAGGACACCAGTGAGTATATGTTGAAGGAGTGAAAGTAGGTGTATTAGTCTGGATTCAACTGGAGCAGTGGAGCTGGTAGGAGATGTATCTTCACGTATGATAAGGAATTGATTACCGGGCATTGGCTTAGCCACTGGTGGTGGCTGGCTAAGCAAGCCTGAGGTCCACAGGGCAATCAGGAAGACAAGATCATAACAAGCTGGAACTCCATGGGTGTGATCTAAAGCTTGAAGCCCTGGAAATTCCAGAGAGCCTCCAACCTCTTTGAAAAGGCATCCAGCTGGTTAAGTCAGGCCACCCAGGCTAATCTCCCTTTTGATTAATTTAAGTCTGTAATGTCCGTAATGTCACATTACAGCAGCACTTCAGCTGGTGTTGATTGTACCAGTAGGTATGTGTATGCTACCGAATAACTGCAGCCTCCCTCTGTCCTCCAGTTCCGGCGAGAGAACACCCTTGTAGCCCACCACACCTGGAAAAGTACTTGGAAGGGAATCTGGAGCAATGTAGTTCTGCTGAGCCAAGTTGACACATCACAAAGCCATTGCAGTCAAAGTCTGATTTAGGATAATTTGCTATCTTAAGTTATTCTTTTGTTTTGTTTTTATTTTGATTATTTAGGTTTTTTTCATAAATTATTTTAACAAATGATAATTCCTTGGATAAGATGAACTTGAAATTACTTTGGACCATTCAAACTAGTCTGAGTCTCCACTGACTAGAAGGTCACATATAACTCGGTAGCAGAGAAAACAAAAACAATCAATTTTCATGTTTGACTTTTATTCTCCCAAGAAGCTGAGGGACTGATCTTAGAACATCCCCCCCTCCCCCGCCCCACTCCATTCCCAAACTTCAGACCAGTGAAACACAATACCACTGTAAATCTCCTCAATATTTGTTTATACCTAAATACCATTGTGTATGTGAGTATGTGTTGATTGCTTCATAATATATAAAACCCACTCTTGAGATTGACTTCAGATAACTTGGAGAACAGAAATCTCTTTTGGTCCCTGTTTATTATTTGAATATGCAAGAGGAGCAACTTGCTCAGAGGCCTGGTAAACAGTAGCTGGCATCTCCACTCACTTGCCAACAGCAGGGCTAGTTTATCTCATCTTTGAAACAACAGTTTCCTCCCTTGTTAGTTTCAGCGTAGAAAGTGTAGGGTGACTAGTTATTAAATGCTGGCTGTGTGTAGTGTTAGACTAATGCTCAGTAATTCTATCATTATGGCTTATTTTTATAGTCTCTTCAGTCCTGAAGTAGATTCACACGTTAAGAGTATTATGACTTTATGATCAATTGTGCATATTGCATTTGGCACATTGGCCACACAGTGTTCAATGATGATACTAGATACTTTTTCATAGCTCCCCCCTCCAAAGATAGCATTATTTTATATGTGATAAAGTGTCAGACTTCCCTGTCCCACAGTCGACTCAAGATCTGTAGAAAGAGCAGCTCCATAAGGGCCAGCTCAGTGACTTGTGTTTGTTTATTTTTTTTTAATATTTGTCTCTATTGATTATTTATTCGGCTGCACTGGGTCTTAGTTGTGACACTTGGGACCTTCTGGTTGCAGCATGCGGGATCTAGTTCCCCAACCAGGGATCAAACACGGGCCTTTTGCATTGGGAGTGACACTGGACCACCAGGTAAGTCCCCCAGTGACATGCATTTAGTAGATGTTCAGCAAGTAATTGCTGAATGAGGAAGTCAGCTGTCCTTTTTCCCTGGCTCTTGGGCAGCCTGTCCAATAGGTGACAGGTGCCATTATCAGCCAGGCTTTTTTTCTAATCCTTGTGACTTTGAATTTTAAAAAGTGAAAGTATTAGTTGCTCAGTCTTCCAGTGTCTGACTCTGTGACCCCATGGACTGTAGCCTGCCAGACTCCTCTGTCCATGGAATTCTCCAGGCAAGAATACTAGAGTGGGTTGCCATTCCCTTCTCCAAAATATCTTCCCAATCCAGGGATCAAACCCGGGTTTCGCATATTGCAGGCAGATTCTTTACTATCTGAGCCACCAGGGAAGCCCTTTAAAATTTTAGGGACGTGACAATTATAATACTTCGACTGAACCTAAGTTTTTTTTCTCTCTGATGATTTCACACAAATGCCATTTCTTTATGGAAGCTTCTACTTACTAGTTAGGCAATGGCACCCCACTCCCGTACTCTTGCCTGGAAAGTCCCATGGACGGAGGAGCCTGGTAGGCTGCAGTCCATGGAGTCGCTAGGAGTCGGACATGACTGAGCGACTTCACTTTCACTTTTCACTTTCATGCATTGGAGGAGGAAATGGCAGCCCACTCCATGTTCTTGCCTGGAGAATCCCAGGGACGGGGGAGCCTGGTGGGCTGCCATCTATGGGGTGGCACAGAGTCGGACACGACTGAAGTGACTTAGCAGCAGCAGCGCTAGTATCCACATTGCTGCAAATTTTGCTTCAGTGTAATTTTTCAGTGTATCTTTTCAATGCCTCTGCTTAAATAATTGATATTCCTTATGGTAAATTTAACATTTAGTATTATTTTAATGAATTACTTCACGATTATTAATTTGAGGAGCCAATCTCATGAGAAGTTCAGAGTAGAGCTTGTGGGTGGTAGTAAATGGATTTTTCACTGTCTTCTAAACACACTTACTGCTGTCTCATGTTTTAGTTATTTCTGGAAATCTAGGTTCCATGGAGAACCTGCAAGAGAAAGCAAAATTAGGAGTCTGCCTAGATTTGAATTCCACAGGGACTACTTCCCAGCTATGCAGTCATGCCTGGGTGAATTCTTAAATTTCTAGCCTTCAGTGTCCTCATCTGTAAAGTAAAACCTTCCAGAGTTCTCGTGAGGATTAAATGAGATAATGTCTAGAATGACAACTTCTTGGCACGTAGTGCTCAACAACTTCTAGTTCAAGGGTGTAAATTTAACAGTAATAAAGTGAAGTATGCAAACGGTGCAGCCTCTTCATTTCAAGGTAAAGTCATTTCAGTCCCTTTCCCTGAACTCTGTGCCATGTTGTGGTAGGGAGTGGGAAGTCTGCTTTCTTTTTGAGGGTTGGTCTCATGACAGTCTACAGTAGATTTTTTTTGGTTCTGTGCATGTACAGTGCCTGTTGTTCCCCCTGGCGGATGTCAACAGTGTCTTTTTGCAAACTCTGTCCCCACCTGCTTCTGCGTAGGCTGACCCCAGGCTCTCTGAGCCTGCCTGCTGCTGGCCCCAGCTGCTTCATTTGGAGAGGCCCACTCTAAAACCTGTGCTCCTCTTCTTAGTGACCTCCAGGTCCCCAGTCAGAGCCCAGGGAGACTTCTCTGTCCCCAGTCATGCCTCATAGAGCCTTGGGCTGCCAGGGGAGTGTCTTTGCTCTCTCCTAGTAAAGGACTTCCTGTTCCCTTCTCTTCAGCCCTCTTTGATCCAGCTGCCATAGGGCATTATGTGAGCCAGCCCTTCAAGAATCTCAGACAAGGAAGGCCTGTGTTTGCTCCCTTGTCAGCTTTGTCCTCACTCTTCCCTGTGTCACTCACGTCTCCACCACCACCAGGGACACAGAGGTGAGAGGAGACAGGGCAAACCACACTTACATTCTCTAATCTTCTTGCCTCTTCCATGACACTTTGTTCCCCTTCTCCAACCTAGAGCCTTACATCTAGTCTGGTGTATGGTTTCAGGATGATGAAAAACCGGTTTTGTCAGCACTTTCTTTGGATCTGACCTCGTTTCAGAGCGAGACAGTACAAGTCAAGAATCTGGGGTGTTTGCTGGACTGATGACTCCAAATAGTCTGCCATAAATGAACACCACGGAGCTGCTGCTATTGTTGTTGTTATTACCACTCCTTATACCACTACTACACATGTAAACTTGATCTAAATTATCTTTATTCCATTAAGGCAGTGGTTTCCTAAGTCTTAAGTGAGTTTCACAAGGTAGAAAAAATATTTGTTGAATTGCCAACGTTTTCTTTTATCATCTGGTAGCTCAGAGGGTAAAGAATCAGCCTGCAATGTGGGAGACCTGGGTTCAATCCCTGGGTTGGGAAGATCCCTTGCAAAAGGGAACATCTGGGGTATTCCAGTATTCCTGCCTGGAGAATCCCATGGGCAGAGGAGCCTGGTGGGTTACAGTCCAGGGGGTCGAAAAAAGTTGGATGTGACTGAGAGACTAACACTTTCATGCATTTTTCTTTTATCACTTGAGAAAAATTAATTTTTAAATTACCAACTATTTTTAACATTTCTTCCCCGCCCCCTCCCCACTGTGGAAGGATATAATTGAAGAGCAAAAAAAAAAGACCAAAACAAAAATCAACACCAAAACCCCAAAAAACAATCCTTTTGAAGCAGGTACATTTAGCCTTCTGAATACTTAGCCCGTTGTCCTTAGTTTGCTCATTAACTGCAGTTGGTGACAGCTTCTTCCCTGCCGGCACCAGGCGGCCTAGCAGGATTTGGAAATCACTGCCTTGGAGTGTCCCAGCCACCCAGGCTGGTTCACTGTGGGCTGTGATTACGAATGAAGTGCTTTCAAGGATCAATGTAGAGGATGACTCAGGCCAAATAAAACACTGTACCTGAATACTGAGTTGAGTTTACCTGAATACTCTGAGTTGAGTTTACCTGAATTTCTAGAAAATTGCCTCCAGTTCGCTGCTTCACTATATTTGGGTAAACGTGGCCTCAGAGAGCTTTGGCAAGAGAAATTATAAAAATGCAGCAAAACCTTGTGATTTCATTTTGGATCTCCTTAGGAATCCTCATCAAGATGCAATTAAACAGAGACAAATTCTGCCTTGGGGTGTGATTTTAATTACTCACCGTGTTCTGACTTGACTCTCCACGCTGCGTTTCTTTTCCTTTCCATATCACCGCTTCTGTGTTTGACATCAGCCCCACTTGGCTGGGAGGAGAGCGAGGGCAAGGCATGCATCTGCTGTCACCCTAGCACTTTTATCCCAAACCGTGTGGGAACGTCCTTGTCCTTTCTCTGCCCCCAGCCTCAGTTCTATGACCCAGTGGAGCCAGTGGACTTCGAAGGGCTTCTGATGACACACCTGAACAGCCTGGATGTGGAGCTTGCCCAGGAGCTGGGAGACTTCTCCGAGGACGACTTGCATGTGGTGTTCACGCCGAAGGAATGTCGAACTTTGCAGCCCTCTTTGCCGGAGGAAGGGTAAATTGTTTTCTGAAAATGTGGATGGGATTATGCCTGTCGTGACTGCTTGTGGTAAGGGGGAGATACCCTAATTCTGGACTTTCTTACAAGTGACATTACTCAAATCAAGATGTGCAGCATAACTTCTATGGTACTATCACTTCCAGGTAGATAGTTTTTGAATTGGTT